>NC_060276.1:235481-329941 GCF_021613505.1 Equus quagga
CCTGGTCTGTGCCACGCCTGCAGGTTCTAGGCAAGGTGTGGCTGATATGAAGGTGGGTGTTCTTCTGGGCGTGGGACCTGTTGATTTCCCAAATGGTCGGTAAAGTGAACAGGAAATTGTAGTAGACGTCTCCTGAGTCGACCTTGAGGGTGAGTTTAGGACCAGCTGTTTGGCAGGACCTGGTGAATGCTTTTTTGGCTGTATTTTCACTCTGTTCGTTTATTCTTTCACTCCAAAGACAATTAATAAATGCTTACTCTGTACCAGGATGCCGATCCACTCACTGAGATTAGCAGCACAGGAGGACAGTAAGTTTGGGAGGACAACAGGAATTCAACTTTAAGCATGCTGAGTCTGAGGCATCCTCACTCTTCCCCATTCCCTATATCTAATCAGTACAAAATCTTGTCACTTCTGCATCCTGAGTGTTTTTAAACCCATCCACTTCTCTTTGCCCCACTGCTACTCCAAATTTCAAGCCAGCAACATTCTTTTTCTGTTGACTTCTAAATTTTTATTTTAAAAGACCTGGATTGTTGCTTGACCCTCAGCTCTTGTGGGAAAACCACCACTCCTACCATCACCACAGCAACAACATACAACAGGCTGGTGAGTTCTGTATGATCCCTATAAGTTGTCAAAGATATGAGCTTTCTTTTTATCTCTGCTTCCCAGAGTATCTTTAAAATTCTGTGTTGAGACAAGATTCATGTACCATAAAGCTGATCCATTTTAAGTGTACACTTCAAGGTTTTTTAGTAAATTTACCAAGTGGTGCAACCATCACTAGAGTCCAATTTTAGACATTTCCATCACTTCCATGACATCTCCCTTGCCCATTTGCAGGTAATCCCTGCTGCCACCCCCCAGCATCAAGCAATCATTAATCTACTTTCTGTGCCTATGGATTTGCCTATTCTGGGCATTTCATGTAAATGGAATTATACAGTACGTAGTCTTTTGTGACTTGCTTCTTTTGCTCAGCATGAAGTTTTCAAGGTTCACTCATGTTGTAGCACGTATCAGTGCTTCATTCCTTTTGATGGCTGAATAATGTTCTCCTGTATGTATATACCACATTTTATTTATCATTCATCAGTTTATGGACATTTGGGTTATTTCTACCTTTTGGCTGTTGTGAATAAGGCTGCTATGGACATTCATGTACCAGTTTTTGGGTGGACATATGTTTTCAGTTCTCTTGGGTGGATACCTAGGAGTGGAATTGCTGGGTCCTACTGTAACTGTATGTTTAATCTTTTGCCAAAGTGTTTTCCAAAGGGGCTACACCATTTTACATTTATTACACTTATATGCACCGCCAGCAATGTATGAGAGTTCTAATTTCTCCTCATCCTCACCAACGCTGGTTATTTTTCCTTTTTAAAAAAATTTTGCTACCCTTGTGGGTGTGAAGTAATATCTCATTGTGATTTGGATTTGCATTTCCCTAACCACTAATGATATTGAACATCTTCTCATCTGCTTGTTGGACATTTGTATACCTGATTTGGAGAAGTGTCTATGAAATATTTTGTGCATTTTTTCAATTAGGTTCTTTCCCTTCTTACTATTGAGATGTAACAGTTCTTTGTATATTTTGGTTAGAAGTCCTTCATCAGGTATATGATTTGAAAATATTTTCTCCCAGTGTGTGGCTTGTCTTTTTATTTTCTTAATGGTGTCTTTTGAAGGGGAAAGATTTTGAATTTTGGTTAAGCCCAATTTATCTTTTTTGTTTTACAGATTGTGCTTTTTGGTGTTGTATGTAAGAACTCTGCCTAAACCAAGGTCATGAAGATTTTCTCCTATATTTTCCTCTAAAAGTTTTATAGTTTTACCTCTTACATTTATGACTCTGATCCATTTTGACTCAGTTTTTGTGTATAGTGTGAGGTAGGGGGTCTAAGTCCATCTTTTTCTATATGGATATCCAATTTTTCATCACCATTTATTGAAAAAACTATCCTTTTCCTGTTGAATTGCCTTGAAGTCTTTTTTGAAAATCAGTTGACCGTAAATATAAGCGTTTATATCTGGACTTTCAATTGTGTTTCATTTGTCTATATTTCTGTTTTTCTGTCTGTCCCACACTGTCATAAATACTATAGCTTTGTAGTAAGAATTGAAATTAGGAAGTGAGTCCTCAAATTTTGTTCTTTTTCAAAATTGTTTTGGTTATTCTGGGTTGTTTGCATTTCCATATAAACATAAGGATCAGCTTGTCAGTTTCCGTAAATGACCACACTTTGATTTTTATAGAGCTTTCTTTGAATCTATACATCAATTTGGGGAGAATTGCTTTCTTAACAATATTAAGTCTTCCAGTCCATGAAATTGAAATACCTCTCCATTTATTTATATCTTCTTTAATTTCCCTCAGCAGTGCTGTATAGTTTTCAGTGTAATAGTGTTTCACTTCTTTTGTTACTTTGTTCCTAAATATTTTATTCTTTTTGATGATCTGAATTATTTTCTTAATCACTTTCTGAATTGTCTGTGCAAATATGTAGAAATACAAATGACTTTTGTGTATTGATTTTGCATCCTGTGATGTTACTGAACAGAATTATTAGTTCTAATAGTTTGTGTGTGGATTAGAGTTAGGTTTAGGGTAGTGTGTGTGTGTATTCCTTAGGATTTTCTCATACAGGATTATGTCAAAGACCATTTTACTTCATTTTTCCCCAATATGTATACTATTTCATTCTTTCTCTTGCCTAATTCCCCTGACTAGAATCTCCAGTACAATGTTGAATACAAGTGGCAGGAGTGGACATACTTGTCTTGTTCCTGATCTTAGGGGAAAGAAAACCTTCAGTCTTTTACCATTAATATGATATTAACTGTGTCTTTTTAATAGATGTTCTTTATCAGGTTAAAGAAGTTCTCTTTTGCTGTTTGGTTGAGATTTTTTATCATGAATGAGTGTTGGATTTTGTCAGATACTTTTCCTGCATCTTTTGAAATGATCATGTGGTTTTGTCTGCTATCTATACTATACTTTATTAACTAATATAATATGGTGCATTATATTAATTAATTTTTGGATGCTAAAAGCAACCTTGCATTCCTAGAATAAATTCCTCTTGTTCATGGTGTATAATCTTTTTTATATATTGGTGGGTTTGGTTTCCTAACATTTTGATGAGGATTTTTGCATCTATAATTAGAGACATTGGACTTTAGTGCAATTTCTTTTCTTATGATGTATTTGTCTAGTTTGATGTAAGATACCAGTCTCATAGAATGAGTTGTGAAGAGTTCTTTTGTCAGGTGTGTATAATGTTTATAATTATGTCTTTCTGATGAATTGACCCTTCCATCATTATAAAATGTACTTCTTTTTCTCTTGCAACAGACTTTTTTCTTAAAGTCTATTTTGTCTGATATTAGATGTAAGTCTAGCCACTCCAAATCTTTTACAATTGCTGTTTGCATTGTATAAATTTTTTCCTCCTTTCATTTTTTCAACCTGTTTATGTCATCACATCTAAAGTGTGTCTAATATAGATGATATATCCTTGGAGTCTGTTGTTTTATCCAGTGTCACAGTCTTTGTCTTTTGATTGGACTTTAATATATTTACATTTATTGTAATTAAAATTACTGTAATTAATTTAATTTACTGTGATTGGATTTTTGATGTTTTTACCATAAATTTTGGAGTTAGTTTTTATTGATTGCTCTGGGAATTACAATATGTATGTCAACTTATAATTTACTTTAGATTAGTAATTTAATTTCAATAACACAGAGAAGCTTTGCTCCCCCATTCTTTATCATATTAATGTGATGTATTTTACATCTTAATATGTTATAATCCCAACAATCTAGTTTTTAAATTATTTTTTTGTAGTTGCTCTTTAAAAAAAAGAATGAAAAAATGTACACTTTCTTTTATGTTACTAGTGCTCTTTGTTTCTTCATGTGGATTCATCTTATCACCTGGTGTCATTTCCTTTTAGACTAAGGACTTCCTTTAGTGTTTTTTGTAAGGTAGGTCTGCTAGGAATCAATTCTCTGTCTTTGTGTATTGTGGAATTTATTTCACCTTAATTTTGAAACATAGTTTTGCTGGATATAGAATTCTTGGTTGACAGATTTTTTTTCTGTCATCGTTTTGCATATGCCATTCCACTGCCTTCTGGCCTCCCCTGCAGTATGTGGCCTGTGATGCCTTTACTCAGTTTGTTGTTGTTATCATTATTTTTACTTTCAAGACTAGCTTCCTTGGGGTCACCTCTGGGCCAATATATCATGGTGGTCAGCCAAAAATTATTCAGATGTTGTGCTTTAACACCTTGTGCCAGTGAAAGTTCCACCTTTTGCTGAGTATCTCCATATGGGTTGGGGAACACATTCAAGGTTCAGGCAGTTTAGAAATCTGTGCTGGCTTTTACTTTCTGCATGCACATGATCTCATGTTTAGTTAGGGACTAGGTGATAACTGGGACACTTTCCAGTTTCTCCTGAGCATGTGCACAGCCTTGCAGACCCCCAGGAATATGTGGGACCTTATCAAAGCCTATATAGTTACCTCATTCCCTAGATATCCCTGTTAAATTTTTGCATGATCTCTCACTTGTTCCAACCAGTATTACAACCTCGGGCAGCTGCCAACTTGGTCTTCTCCAATTGATTGCCACCAAGAGTGCTAGTGTTTTTGACAATACCTCTGGGAATGTTTTTTTTTTCCTCAGAACTCCAAATCAGGTCAACACTCTCTGCTGTCAGTCTTCATGGCTACCATGGCATGGAGCTGGGTGGGGGTAGAGTAAGAGTGGCCCCATATTAAAATGCCACAGACCCCACTATTTTTACTGAGGTTAGATATCTTTTCTAAAACTCTTAATTTTCTATATGCCATGGTCAATGTCCAGGGACTGAGATGGCTGTTTTTGATGTTTTTTTTCTAGTTTTATTGTTGCTTTTGGATAGAAGATTTTCAAAGATCCTCACTCCACCATTCTGAAAGTCCCTGTCTGTCAGCAAAACCTCTTGCCTGCTCATCTGCAATAGCCTTTTAATTTTCTCCAGTCATGCCCCATCTTCAAGGCCCTTCAAGACAAGTTATTTGAAGTTCTCCATTTATTGGTCCCTATCTACCTCTCCAACCATGTGTTTAGTCTGTCTTCTATGCTCATTCTGTAATCCATTGTTAAAAAATACCTTTAGATCCTCCAAACTGGCCTGCTTCATCTTGTCTCATGCTATTTCTGTAGCCCCAAAAGCTTTTTTCTTTCTCTTCTTCCATTTATTGTCAGATCATATTTTACCTCTTCTAAGAAGTCTTGTCAAAATCCCTCAGTCTATGCTCCCATAGCATCATTTGTAACCCCTTGTAATACACTTATGACACTGTACTGTAATTGTCTGTTTACATTTCTTTCCCCCAATGGGCTGTAAGTGAGCTCCTTCATTAATTCCATTTATTGAACACTTTTTTGTGCCAGATATTGTTCTAGATTCTGGGGATACAACAATGAACAGGCAGACAAAGATCCCTGCTTTTATAGAGCTTACATTCTAGACAGAGCTTTTCAGACTCTTGGTGGTGAAAGACCAGGTTTTTACACTTCAAATACACTGCAGACTGATACTTTCATAAAGCCAATTAAGAATGCTGTAGCAATCTAAAACTGCTATAAAAATTTCTAAACACTTACTCCCACTTGGTAACAAACAGTTTGTAGACTGACAGTATGGTTCATATTTTGAGTAACATTGTTGTAGATAATGAAATAAGCAATAGATATAATAAATAGGTAAATTATACTGAAGGTGATAAGGGTTATAGAAAAAGATATAGATTAGGTTAAGGGGAGGTCAGCAGTGGTGAGGAAGAGAGGTAGGATGGTAGATTGCAGGCATGGACAGATTGAGGTATTAACTGATGTGGTTAGTGATGTCTGTTTGAGAAGTACATTTGAACAAAGGCTTTGAATGAAGTGAGGGTTAATATGCCAGGAAGAGGGAACAGCTATGGGTCATGCCTGGTATGTTTGAGGAAAGCCTGTGTGTGTAAAGCATAGTGAGCATAGGTGAGAATAGAAGAAGAGGGGATCAAAATGGTGTTCTTTTTAACTTGTGCATAATATTCTATTGTATGATCATACTACAGTTTATCCACTCTCTGTTTTATATTTATGTTGTTTAAATTTGTTTTACTGTTGCTGCAGAGTCTCCATGTGTGAGAATTGCTCTTAGCCTAAATCTTATGAGACCCAATTCCCCCTTTTGTAACAAGTATTTTATACCAATTTCTTTACTAACCAGAAATGAAATTCATAAATAGCATGACTTACCTATAGACATAATTTTAAATATATCAACATTATGCCCTAACTATAATGTAAGTGAAAAATTAAATGTAAGTGATTTACAATAAAATAATGTATTGAATATGTAAATACTAGAGCATGACTACTTGAAGTAGTCAAATGCTTGGACCTCTACAAGATCACCATGAGTGTGACAGCTGCAAATACAAGCTGGTACCAGAAACTGCAATTATCATTGGTGACATAATTTTCTAAAATAACAAATAATTTTGGATAAACTTTTGAACAAAATAAAATTTACTCTTCTCTCAATTTACTTGCATTACCAGAAAATTCAGTGTACGTTAGATTCATGCAAAAATATCCTACCTGTATGTACCTAAGGAGTTAGGTTCTAGGCCCTAGTAATTATAGTTGTTTCATGTGTAGGCATTTCCAGAGTAATATTAAAAAGTTAGGCAGGATTCTCCAGTGTCTGAGACTGTCCTGAATATTTCAGGATACCTAATAGCCCTGGTCCCACTAAATGCCAATAATTCCCCCTCCAATCATTGTGATAACCAATCCTCCCTACAAATTTTCAACACACCCCCTGGAAGTGGCAAGATGCCTGTTGAGAACCCCCCTCCAGTACAGAAGTTTTATTGCTAGGTGAAAGTGTAGTGTGAATGTGATTTGTCTAGATGTGAATCTCTTTACGTTTTTCCTACTTGGAGTTTTTTTACCTTCTTGGATATATAGATTAATGTTTTTCATCAAGTTTGGGAAGTTTTTTGACAATTATACTTTCAGGTTTTTTTTTTCAGTCCTTTTTGTCTCTCTGCTCCTTCCTGGACTCCAATTATTCATAGGTTGTATTATGGGTTACATTGTGTCCCCACCCCTCCAAATTTATAATGTTGAAGTCCTAACCCGCTATACACCAAAATGTAACCTTATTTGGAGATAAGGTGTTTACAGAGGTAATCAAGTTATAATGAGGTCATGAGGGTGGGCCCTAATGCCATAGGACTGGTATCCTTATAAAAGGGGAAATTTGGAAACAGAGACACACATCGAGGGAAGACAGTGTGAAGACACAAGGAGAAGATGGCCATCTACAAATCAAGAAGAGAGGTGTGGAACAGATCTTTCCCTCACAGCCCTTAGAAGGGATCAACCTTGCCAACACCTAGATCTCAGACTTCTAGCCTCCAGAACTGTGAAACAATACATTTCTGTTGTTTAAGCTATCCAGTTTCTGGTACTTTGTTATGGTAGCCCTAGCAAACTAATACAGATTGGTCCCACACATCTCTGTGGCTCTGTTAACTTTTTTTAAATTCCTTTTCTTTCTGTTATAAAGATCAAATAATCTCTACTCGTCTATCTTCAAGCTTATAGATTACTACTTCTGCCAGCTTAAATCTGCTGTGGAATCCTCCTAGTGAAGTTTTTATTTCAGTTATTGTAGTTTTCAACTCCAGAGTTCCCATTTGATTCTTTTTATAATTTCTATCTGTTTATTTCTCTTCTCTGTGTGATAAATCATTTCCATTATACTTCCCTTGAATTCGTTAAACATGGTTTCTTTAGTTATTTGAGCATATTTATGTCCTTATCTGCTATAAGCAACATCTGAGCCTCTCAGAGACAGTTTCTATTAACTGCTTTTTTATTCCCTGTATATGGATCACACATAAATGTTTTTTGCATGTCTCATTTCTTTTTTGACTGATAACTGGACACTTTAGATAATATTACCTCTATGTCAGCATAGCTTAGTGGTCAGCTAATGGGGTCAGACTGTGATTAGAATCTTAAACCAGTAAGTTTCCTGCCCTTTGCCAACAGGTCTGCATGTGTGATGGGAAACACAGTCTTAGTTCAGGTTGTTTACAAGTTCTGTCCCAGCTCTTACTTTCGGTGTGAACAAGGCCTCCTATTTTCCCAAGGTCACCTACATATCTGAGACCCATCTTGACCTCTCCTAAGTCAGTGTGCAGCCTTGCACATGTGTATGATCTGCCAGACCCCCAGGGATATATGAGAGCTTTTCAAGGCCTACTTTGGCTGTCTCATTCCTTGAATATCCCTGTTAAATTTCTAGCTGATCTCCTAGTCTGTAGTTCTCCATGACCAGTATCGAGATATTAGGCTAGCTATGATGTTGGCCTTCCTTGAATATTTCCCACTGAGATTGCTATTGTTTTCAGCAATGCCTTTGGACATGGTTTTTATTGTGCTTTGCTCCAGATCATGGCAGCACCCTCCATCAGTGGAGCTGTCAGTTCTTAGGGTCTCCACTGTACATTTAGAACTACCATGCCACTGAGATGGTTGGGGGGTGGGAACAGCCCCAGATTAAAATGCCACAGATTCTCACCATTCCTACTCAAGGTTCTGTAGTTTTTTTGAATTAATGCTTCTCAATTTGTTGTACGATTTTGGTCAGTTTCAAGGGTCATGAAGAGGTTGTTTTTGATAACTTTGTCCAGTTTATCTTTGCTTTTGGGGGAGTAGTTTTGCTGAGCTCTTCACTCGGTCATTCCAAAGTCCTGCCTGTATTTATTTTAGGCATCTATTTTGAGTGATTTATTTTTTTCCATTGGATAATTTGTTTTGCTTTGTTTTGTAATTTGAGGTAAAATGTAGACATTTGGTATTTCAAGTTCTTAGCATGATTCTTTTGCTGCAGAAAAAGTAGAGGCAAAGTTGTTTTCATTCCAATTCCTAATGCGGTCATTTTTCTCAGAGTAACTGCCAGTCATTCAGCAATCAAAATGCCCTAGTTTTTGGCTTGCAACCTTTCAGGAGATTGTGTTTCTTTCTTTGTAGTAACCATGAAGATATTGAATTTGACCTATATGTGATTGCTAGAATTTTTAGCTGTGGCAATTCCCCAGGTATTTCTGATTATTCTGCAACCAGTGATTGTAGGATCTTGATTTAATTTAATTCACATAAAAATATATCGAGTCTTTAGTATATGTTTGGCACTATGGGGGTTACAAAGAAATTTATTCTGTGACCTCATGGAATTTATAGCCTATTTGGAGAATCAAAGCTTACACACTTGAATCTATTAAGAGAACAGTTCAAATCAAGACAATGCCCTCATGTTTGGTTCAAACAGTATGTGCCATTGACCATAAGAAAAGACAGAAATCTGTGTAGTCCAGGTGAGGTGAGGAAAGCTTCTTTGAATGAACAGGATTTGAAGTGGTTCTTGAAGGATAAATAGAGATTTTACATGGAGTGAAGAGAACATTCTAAGGTAAAAAGTATTATGAGCACCACCATTATTAGAACCACTGAGACCTCCCCTGACTAGAATAGTTTGTCTCCTTCAACCATATATGCCCACTTTTTCAGCGTGTACCTCAAACTATAAAAAAAGGAGTCCTGGCACATAAGTGGCCATTAATAGGGAAATCATAAACCATTCTATCTGACTAACACTGGCCCATCTCGCACTTGACTCTCCTAGAAACCATCTTTGCTATTTGTTTCTCCTATTGCACCTTTGCCTCATCCTTGGTATTGAACAGTCATTGTAACCTTCTGTTTCTCCTGACTGCAGTCTTACCTTGTCATATCAGTAGGTCATCCTTAGACTATCTCTGATGGTTTCTCTCATGGTTTTAGCAATGCTCACAACCTTCCACCTAGACACTGATGGAAATCTTCCTTGGATTGCAATACTTGCCCCTCAGAAAATCTGACCCTGAAACAGTGATTCTAGTGGCACCGTGGTGAGTCTTTGCAAAAGATAATGATGCCCCCCCAGAAGACAATATATCTGACAAGTATAGCCCTGAGAGAGGAAGCTGCCTCTCTTTATATTAGGAATGCTAATCAATCAGCTAGCTAACAGAACACAAGAGTATAGTTGCTAGTCTTGAAGTAATCTTTCTCCTCATACACTCCCTGGAAAGCACACACATGCACAGAGCCCTGGTTCAGGTTTCATTTTAAACGCACTAACTGTGACACCTATGCTTCTATTGGAAACTTTTTTTTCTAGTAATTCATTATAGCTGTCCAGATTTCATTATGGGCCCTAGGGCTCCAAAGCATACCAAGGCATTTAGGGGGGCTCTTCATTTATACCACATCTTATCTCACAACATCTATGCATCTTCTCTAACAGAACAGTACAGAAGACCCCACATGGGTGAAGGGGTGCTTTGTCCATACTTTTACTACAAAGCCTCAGCAGCCAAAGGCCACTCTCAAAGTACAGGTGGGTGGTCCCTCCTATAAAGTCAGCCTCTGTAGGGTATATGGATGCCCCTCCAGCAGGCATCAGTATCAGTAGGCTTCATCTAGAAGCAACAACAGACCAGCACCTGTGCTTCGCAGAGCCTGGTGAAGATTCAGAAAAACCTGACTTAGCACCTGGATATGGAATGTGTGGTTGAGGTGTGTGTGTGATTGTGGGTTGGAGGAACTACACTTTCACTGCCACTTGTTAAGTCCTGATGGGCCAAGTCCAAGCCCAAGTTCTCTGCCTGAACCATAATGCCATCCCAGTGTGCCTCTGTGGTTCTTGGAAGACGTCACTTAAAGACCTTCGGTAGCACTGCATTTGACATTATGTTCTGCAGCGTGCAGAAACATAAGGTCTATTCACTCTAAGGACATACCAGGAAAACTCAAAGGGCAACTGCACATACTGTTGACCCTAGACCACCCTTGTTTGACATAAACTTTACCTCAACCGGTCCTGCCCTGCCTTCCAGTAACATAAACCATACTCATTACAGTAGATGCATTGATGAAATTGGTCATGTCCTGCTAGACATTATTGTTTCTTACCAAGGGCCACAATTGTCATTGCTTTTCAGACCTCAAATTCTTTAAGCTCTTGCTTCTCTTCTCACAGCATACTAGATAAAGTATATGTAACAGTGCTCATTCTCCTTTCATGTAAAAAAGATCTGCAGTGCTCTGCTTTGTCAAGGATTATCATCCATTTCTGTCTTTCAGCTTCACTGTTTATTCTCCTATAATGCTTATAGACACTTTGCTTTAAGCAATACATTTACTGAGTACTTTTTCCTGTTGGGTTGCACCTTTTGGAAACCACCTCTCTATTCTAGCAGTGTGTTTTTAACCCACCTCAACTAATGCTTTTCATGTTCTAATCTGGTATCTTAAGCCCTACTACCTAGATGCTGTTGGTGACCTGTTTTGGCCTACCTCAGGATCTATATATAACTAGCTTGTTGGCTGTGAAATGTAAGTTAGTAACTAGAGCAGATGTTGAAAACTGTCCACATTTGGGCTGAATATAACTTGAAGATGTATTTTTGGCCTATACTGTTCTGGCCACCACAGTCTTAGATTTAGTTGTTGTGGTGCCCACAACAAAGTGCCTCTCAAATATCTCAGTAAAGGAAGTATAACTGACCAAGGGCCCAGCTGCTGTGTGAGGCCACACTTCCCACAGACTGCTCCCAATTACGGACTGAGCATGGCAAGGGTATTAATGAAGCCCTGTTCCTTGGAGGATTATACTCCTCTAATGGCCACGTTTGGCTTGAGGACTCTCCAACAACATCGTTGAAACCTTCTTAGCACTATGTTGCAGTCTAAGACCTTGCTTCTTTCTCTCTCTTCTCCACAGTGATCAGACCTACACCATGGTCTGATAACTCTCCCAGGGTTTTCAGACTCTCTCTCCATTTTCTCTCATACGTTTCCCCTAATAAATCACTTGAACATCGTTCCTATCATGGCATCTCCTTTTCAGAAGACCCAGACTAATGCTGTTGTCAGCATTACAAATTGGGAGATTTCATATATAATCTGTATTTCTGGCTCCTCTAAAAAATTCTGAAGATCTGGCAACACTAGGCCTGTCTGGCAATAACCAGTTAGAGCTGGGGAGTGGCTGGGATTTTTGGATAGATCAAACATTCTTCAGTTCACCCCTCTTTCCACCACAATTCCCTATTGTCTATACTTGACTTATTTGTGTTGCTTGCCTAGCCCCTGTGGGCATTTAATTTTGAGACCTTGATGTAAAGGAGCGTTCTTTTAGCTCATGTAACCCAATATATTATTGTGCTAGTTATTATGCCAGCTGCTGGTAGTGGTGGAAAAAATGGCATAGACCCTGAACTCCTTGGAGCTTTTTCTTGTAATAAGGCAAACAGACATTAGCCAAATAGTCACAGAAATAAAAAAAAATAAATATATAATTATAAATTGTAATAAGTGCATCGAAGGAAAAGTAAATGGATCTATGAGAAAATAACAAGAGCATCAATCCTCTTCTCTTTCTACACTGACTCCCTTGGTGGTCTCGTTCAGTTTCATGACTTTAAATATCAACTATAGGACAACTCTCAAATTCATATCTCCAGTTCAGACCTCTTCACCTGAACTTAATACTCATATATACAGCTGCCAGCTTGATATTTACACTTAGAAATCTAATAGACATCTTAAATTTAACAGATCCAAAATTGAACTCCTGATCTTCAAGCCTGCTCCAGCAGTCTTCCTTATTTTGGTTGATGACAATTCCATCTTTTCAGTTGCTTCATCCAAATAACTTGAATGACATTCATATTTTTTTCATACCTCATATCTTATCCATTAACAAGGCTTCTTGTCTGTATCTTCAAAAATATACAGAACTAGCCACTTTTCACAACCTCCACTTCTACCACCCTAGTCTAAGCCACTATCATTTCTTGCCTGGATTACTTCAATAGCTGCAATACTGCAATAGCCTAATAACAGGTCTTCCTCCTTCTTTCCTTGGCCCCTTTATAGTTTATTCTCTATACAGCAGCCAGAATGATCCATTGAAAACATAAGTCATGATGTTACTTCTTTGCTTTAAATCCCTACAGTTGTCCATCATTTCTTTCAAAGTAAAAATCAAAGTTTTTATGTGTTAGCATGTAAAGCCCTACATGATCTGATCCACCTACCCCCACCTTTCTGACATCATCTCCTATTATTCTACCCCTTGCTTACTCAGCTCCAGCCACACTGGTTTTTATGCTTTTCTTTGGCCACAACAGATATAATTCCAGCTTAGACCCTTTGTACCGGCCTACTTTATATCAGATATCATCATGATTAACTCCTTCTTTGTTCAAATGTCATCTTTCTCAATGAATTCTACTCTTACCACCATATTTAAAAGTCCTACTACCTCCACCACACCCCTTTATCTTGCCGGGTTTTTTTCATAGCTCTTATTGCCTTCTAATATACTATATAATTTACTTATTATGTTTATCTTTGTCTGCCTCCTCCCACTAGAAGATAAGCTACACAAAAGCAGAAAGTTTTGTTTGTTTTGTTCACTGATATATCCCAAGTGCCTAAAATAGTTCTTGGCACAAAGTTGGCACCCAATAAATGTTCATTAAATGAATTTATCAACTAATGAATTAGTTAATAAGGGTGCCAGGGACATTTCTTTAATAAATTGATATTTAACTTGAGACGAAGAATGAATAGGAAGAAAGAGAGGGAAAACATGGTAGGCAGAGGAAACAACATATGTCAAGGCTTTAAGGCAATGGGGCAAGATAGATGGGGCCAATTATGTAAAGCCTTGAGTGCCATTGTGTAAAGTAATGACTCAATCCTTTTGCTTGCCCTCAAGGAGCTCTCAGCAAATTGGGAGAGAAAACTAATTACACAGACTATTATTATATGTGTTGTAAGTGCACTAATAAGGATATGCACAAAGAGCTGTGAAAACACTGAGTAGGCAGCTACTAACTCTTCCTAGAGGAGTTAGGAAGATTTTACAAAGGTGACATTCGACCTAGGTCTCAGACAGGAGAGTGACATGATGAAAGTGTTTTAAGAAGATTAATCTGGCAATAGTATGGAAAATGGATTGGAATATGGATGGACTGGAGACAAGGAAACCATCTAGTCTATGGCAGTAGTCCAGGTATGAGGCGATGAAGGCACCTATAGGAATGGAAAGAGAAGGACAAATCTGAGAGACATTTGGAAGGAAAAATTGACAGGAGCTAAATGGACTCTTGGCTTTAAGCCTTTCAGGAGGTGATGCCTCTTCCTTAGTAATAACCATGAAAAGATTCAGATTGACCTATTATGTAATTGCTTACTCTGACTAGAATTTCTAGATATGGCTGTTCTCCAAAAGTTTCTGTTATTGTGATTGATACTTGTTGGACCTTAATTTATTTTAAGATGGCTTTAGACTTTAAAGGTTGCGAGGCTCTCAAAGACATAATTTTGACTATGAAACAGCAATTATTCTATTAAAGGAGAAATGAGGGAAACCATGGGGCTTCATAGGAAGTTTTACAATGAGCTCATACTTCGTTTTTTTTCAAAGGATAATATATAAAAGATGGAAAAGAAAGATGCATATAACAGGTGGCATGTGCCTAAAGGACTAGTATTTGGTAAGATAAGCCCCAAATTACCTCAGGCTTGTAGAAAGAAATATTTGTAAAGACAATAAGAGCAATATTTTGACTATGTTCTCAGAAAGAAAAAGTACATGTGCCCTGGCAAGGATAAGTTATAACTCAGATGATATCGTTAAACTACTCTCAGTGATGAAAGGAGTTAAGGAGAATAGGAGAGATGTTTTAAGACTGGATTTATGTAAATATATTGCCACTTATAACAAAGAAAAAGAAGGAATAAATTCCCATCTACTAATCAGTGGGCTAAATATCTCTTGGGTTAGCTTCTAGAACAGATTTTCATTTAAGTGAGAACTTAAAAAATTACAAAGTTGTGAACAAAGACATTCCCTACAAATCTAATTTTTATTTCTGACAAGATTATTGGAGGTAGTTTATGGAAATATAGCAGACCTAACATGTACATTAAATGAATGAATGAATGAAATTCGGCAAGATTTTCACAAGTCTTTTATGACACTCTTATGAACAAGAATTATGAACCCATATTGATGTGTTAGATAATTAATACAATTATGTATTAATTAATTAAATTACTATAGTGCTGCTAAACAGACCATAGGCAAAGAAAGAGTTTCTGATGGCCTGCTGCAAACCCTACTTTTGTCTTGACCTAGTCAATATTTTTGTTACTTAGTTAAGATTTATAGCAGACATCTTCCCAGATTTAAAGAGGCTATGTAAAGCTAGAAGAAAAGTAATTCAATCCAATTCCTACAAACATTTATGGAGTTCTACTAAGTACTAGGAACCAAGCTAGATGTTAGGGTGCAAAAATGAATGAGACATAAGTCTTACTATTGAGGAGCATCCAAGGATTACTATGGGGAAAGATATAAAAACATAATATAAACAAAATGTATTAAAAAGGAAAGTAGAGACAAAAACAGTATTATGAGAGAACAACAGAAAGCTATTAGTTCATTCTGGGAGTTTAGGGAAGAATTCTCAAGTGAGATGATATCTCTACTAATTCTTGAAAGATGAATAAAAGGCAGAGTAGGGAGGGCTTCCAGTTTGAGGGAACAAAGAACATGAACATGAGTTTCTTAGAATCAGGATAGAGTATAGTGGGTCTGGGAGACTATAAGCAGTAAAATACAAGGAGGGAAATAGCAGGAAGTGATGTTGAGAGGTAGGTGGGGACCAGGTAATGGGAAAGCATTACATACAATAAGGAAATTGGACTTTACACTGAAGGCCCTAGGGGTCCATTCAAAGGGAATGGTGTACTGACATACCTATTTTAGTTTACTCTTTCTACAGTGTGCTAAATGGTTTGAAGGGAGGGCAAGTGTGTATGTGGATAGATCAGTTAGGAGGCCGTTGCAGTCTTTGAGTGAGAAATAATCGTGAGCCTTGGCTGGGATCATGGCAAGTGGAGATATAATGCAGTGGGTCAGATTTAAGAATCATTTAGGGGGTAAAAGTTACCAAGATTTGATAATTGTCTATAGGGGAGAAATTTTAAAGAGGAGGAATCAAGTTTGAACCACAGATTTCAGATCGAACCAGTTATACAACTGATTGGATGGTACTGGGATCAACTGTGATGAAGAAAACTATGGGAGGAGGGAGAGCAGGATTCCATTAAAAGGTGCTTCATGAGGACAGGAATATTTGTTTTGTTTACTGAAATATTTCCAGCACTTATAATGGTGCCTGGTACTTAGGGTGTGTAAGGAGCTGATATATTTGTAATAGGAGTCCTAAAGGAGAGGAGAGAGAGAATGGCACAGAAACAATATTCGAAGAGATGATGACTAAGAGTTTTCCAAAAGTAACAAAGCATTGTATTATTTTGCTATTGCTGCATAGCAATTTACCACAAACTTAGTGGCTTAAACCAACATCCATTTATTAGCTCACAGTTCTGTAGGTCAGAGACCAGGCCTGGCATGACTGGGTTCTCTGATCAGTATAATAAAGGCTGAAAACAGGGTGTTGGCTAAGCTGCATTCCTTTCTGGAGGCTCTGGCTAAGAATCTACATCCAGCTTCATTCAGATTGTTGTCTGAATTCAGTTCCACATAGCTGTAAGACTGAGTTTGCTGTTTCCTTGCTGCATGTCAGCTGTGGGTTCCTCTCAGTTCCTAGAGTCTGCCTGCATTACTTGCCACATAGTCCCCCCCATCTTCAAAGCCAATGGAGAATCTCCTTGACAGCAAATCCCTCTCCTGCTTCAAGTCTCTTTCACCAGAAAGAGCCCTGTTCCTTTTAAGGGATCACTGGGTTAGGTCAGCCCAACCAAGAATCATCTCCCTTTCTTAAAGTCACCTGTGCCATATACATAAACTATTCACACAAGTGAAATACCATCGTATTCATAGTCCTTCTCACACTCCAGGGGAAGTGATTATAATATGGCAAGGATCACTGGAGGTCATCTTAGACTTCTGCCTATCACAAGCATCAAGTCATAGATTCAAAAAGTGCTGTAAATCAAAGCAGAATAAAAAAAAGAAAACCTCATGTAGGTGTATTTTAATACAAACTGCTAAAAAATAAAGAAAATAAATCTTAAAAGCAGTTGGAGAAAAAAGATGTATTACATTAACAAGAAGTAGCAATTAGATTGGCTTTGACTTCTCAACAGAAACAATGTGAAGATAATGAAATTATATCTTCAAAATGTTGGAGAAAGTAACTGCCAATCTAAAATTCTATATACAGTGAAAATAGCCTTCAAAAATGAAAGGAAAATAGATGTTTTTAGATGGTCCAAAACTTAGAGAATGTGCCACCAAACACCAAAGGAAATATTAAGGATTTTCAGGCAGAAGTAAAATGATCCCAAATGAAAGCTTGATGATATACAATGGAATGAAGTACAATGGAGAGATTAGATACATGGGTAGATCTCAATGTCCATTGATTTATAAAACAAAAATAGTAATGTCATGTGGCCTATGTCTGTGTATGTGTGATTAAAATACATAACAGCAGTTGAAGAAGGAGGATAAATGGAGTTAATAAAATTCTCTAATTTGCATTATAATTTAATAAATTAAAAATATATGTTGTAATCCTGAATTATTTTTAAAAAACCAGTAAAAGAAGGGCTGGCCCAGTGGCACAGCAGTTAAGTTCACACTCTCCTTTGATGGCCCAGGGTTCGCTGGATCAGATCCCAGGTGCAGACCTGTGCAACACTTATCAAACTGACAGGCATTCAACATATAAAATAGAGGAAGATTGTCCCTCCATTTAGCCACATCTAGCCACAGATGTTAGCTCAGGGCTAATGTTCCTCAAAAAAGAAAAAAACAGTAAAAGAAAGTATAGTGAAGAAATAAACAAAAAAAGAAATGTAATGATACAAATTACCTAATAAGTGCAAAACAAGGCAAGAGAGAAAAGGTAACAAAACAGACAAGACAAATAGAAAGCAAATATTGATATACAGCCCCACATCACTTAATGACAGGAATACATTCTGAGAAATGTGTTGTTAGGCAATTTCGTTGTTGTGTGAACATCATAGAGTACACTTACACAAACCTAGATGGTATAGCCTACTACACACCTAGGCTATGTGGTACAAATCTTACAGGACCACCATTGTATATGTGGTCCATTGTTGACTGAAATGTCATTATGCAGTGCATGACTGTAGTAGAGTTAAACTCAAATAAATCAATAATTATATTAAATGTAAATGGGCTGAACACATCAATTAAATGGCAAAGATTATTAGACTGCTGAAAAAACAAAATCTAGCTATGTGCTGTCTATAAGAGACACAAGTTAAATGAAAGGATATGGGAAGACCAAAAGTAAAAGAGTGGAAGTAGTATACAATGCAAATACTACCCAAAAGAAAACTGATGTAGAGATGTTAATATCAGACAAAGTTGACTTTAAGGCAAGAATCTTCATTAAACATAGAGATATTTTATAATGATAACAGAGGCAATCCACCAAGAAAATAAAATTATTCTAATTTGTATGCACTTAACACTCAAAATGTACAAAGCAAAAATTGAGAGATATCCAATAAATAAATTCACAGTCATAATCAGATATCTTAACACACATCTCTCATTTACTGATAGAACATCAGACAAGTAAAACCAATAAGTATATAGAAGGGTTGAACAATAATGTTAACAAACTTGACCTAATTGACATAGACATATACAAACAACCACATACACCAACTACAGAATACATATTCTTTATTTTTTAAAATTATTTTATTGAGGTCACATTGGTTTATAATATTATAAAAATTTCAAGTGTATGCATTATATTTTGTCTTCTGTATAGACTGCATCATGTTCACTGTCAAAAGTCTAGTTTCCATCCATCACCATACACATGTGCCCCTTTACCCCTTTTGCCCTTCCCTCACCCCCTTCTCCTCTGGTAACCACCAATCTCTTTTCCGTTTCCTCCACGTGAGTAAAGTCATACACTAATTGTCTTTGTATGACTTATTTCACTTAGCATAATACCTTCAAGGTTCATCCATGTTGTAGTAAATGTCATGATTTCCGCTTTTTTTATAGCTGAGTAGTATTTCATTGTATACATATACCACATCTTCTTTATCCATTTATCCATTGATGGGTACTTAGGTTGATTCCAAGTCTTGGCTATTGTGAATAATGCTGCAATGAACATAGGGTGCAAATATCTTTTTGAATTAGTGTTTTAGTGTTCTTTGGATAAATACCCAGAAATGGAATAGCTAGATCATACAATCGTTTTATTTTTAAATTTTGAGGAGTATCCATACTGTTTTCCATAGTCACTGCACCCGTTCACCTTCCCACCAGCAGGGTATGAGGGTTCCTTTTTCTCAACATCCTTTCCAACACTTGTTATTTCCAACACTTAATAATAGCTATTCCAACGGGCATGAGGTGATATCTCATTGTAGCTTTGATTTGCATTTCCCTAATAATTAGTGATGTTGAACAGCTTTTCATGCACCTGTTGGCCATCTGTATATGTTCTTGGGAAAAATGTCTGTTCATATCCTCTGCCCATTTTTTGATCAGGTTGTTTGTTTCTTTGTTGTTGAGTTGAATTAATTCTTTATATGTTTTGGATATTAACCCCTTATAGGATATATGGTTTATAAATACCTTCTCCTAATTTCTAGGCTGTCTTTTCATTTTGTTGATGACTTCCTTTGCTGTGAAGAACCTTTTTAATTTGATGTAGTCCCACTTGTTTATTTTTCCTTTTGTTTACCTTGCCTGGTAGACATGGTATTCAAAAGTACACTTCTAGGGGGCCAGCCCAGTGACATAGGGGTTAAGTTCACACACTCTGTTTTGGTGGCCTGGGATTTGTGGGTTCAGATCCTGGGCATAGACTTACTCACTGCTCACCAAACCACACTGTGGCAGCATCCCATGTACAAAGTAGAGGAATATCAGTGCAGATGTTAGCTCAAGGCCAATCTTCCTTAAGCAAAAAGAGGAAGAATGGCACAGATGGTAGCTCAGGGCCAATCTTCTGCACCAAAAAAAAAATACACTACTAAGACTGATGTTGAAGAGCACAATGCCTGTTTTCTTCAATGAGTTTTGTGATTTCAGGTCTTACATTAAATTGTTTATCCATTCTTTATCAGTTTTTTAATCCATTTTGAGTTAGTTTTTGTATATGGTGCAAGATAATGGTCTACTTTCATTCTTTTGCATGTGGCTGTCCAATTTTCCCAGCATCATTTTTTGAAGAGACTTTTCTTTCTCCATTGTATGTTCTTGGCTCCCTTGTTGAAGATTAGCTGTCCATAGATGTGCGGGTTTACTTCTGGGCTCTCAATTCTGTTCCATTGATCTGTGTTTCTGGTTTCCAGTACCATGCTGTTTTGATTACTATAGCTTTGTAGAATATTTTGAAGTCAGGGATTATGATACCTCCAGCTCTGCTCTTTTTTCTCAGGCTCAGAAGGATGAGACCTGGAAAGCAATCCTTTTTTTTATGTGGTTGTAAGATTAAAATTGGTGAATTTTTAAAGAACTACTTCAGTTAGATATTGAGGTAAAAGGAAGATTACAAGGCGTAAAATAAGAGTGGCTGGTGAGAAAATGGAAGTAATGATTATAGACCACTTATGCTTAGCTTTTCAGAATTTATCCTTTGTTTAATCCTCTGTATTTGAGATAATTACATCTATTTTTCTACATAGTTACATCTGTAGTGTTATTCCTATAGATTCATGGAAGTTGTTTTATGTTGTTACTAACTCTCTCTTCTTACTGTCCAATTTTCTAGGATGTGGTGCCACAGGTTGTCCCACCTTCAAAGCAGTCTCCAGGACCTACTGAGGGGAAGAGTCATATGTTGGGCACTTCAACAGCCCAGCTTCAATAGCTTATTTCCATTAGCCGTCCATTGGCACCATACAGCCTCCAAGTATCCGAACTGTGCTTGGCAGCAACATGAAGATCATTTTGGTAAGATGTGTGAAAACATACAGTTTATATTTAATTGTGATAAAAAATACATAACATGGAATTTAACATCTTAAACATTTTTAAGTGTACAGTTCAGAAGCGTTAAATATATTTACATTGTTGTGAAATGATAGATACTTTTTATGTTGACTCAAAATATTTTCTGTGGAGTTGTGAGGGCCTCTAGCCATTTATTTCCAAGATTATCCTACAGGTTGCAAGAAAGACAAAAATAATATAGGGCAACAGTAAAATCTTATCCCAGCTAGGGGAAGGGAATGCTGACCTGCTCCAGCCCCAATGTATCTAATCTAAGGGAAAAAAAGAAAGAAAAGGAAGCCTCAGTATACAAGGGAGAGAGTTTCAAAAACATATACTGGAAATGCTACAGTCAGGGAAGGTATTAGATGGGAGAGGGAAAAAAAGCTTTATCCTTGTATATTAGTCTCCTAGTGCTGCTGTAACAAATTATCACAGTTCTGGAGGCCAGAAGTCTGAAATCAAGATGTTGGCAAGGCCATGTTCCCTCCAAAGTCTCTCTGAGAGAACTGTTCCCTTGCCTCTTCTAGATTCTCTGTTGCTTGCCAATAATCCTTTGTGTTCCTTGGCTTGTGGAAACATCACTCTACTCTCTGCCTCCATAATCACATGGCCTTCTTCCCTGTGTCTCCTCTCTGTCTTCAAATCTCTCTCTCCTTATAAGGATACCAGTTGTTGAATTTAGGGCCCACCCTAATTCAATATGACCTCATCTTATCTTCATTATCTTCAAAGACCCTGTTTCCAAATAAGATATCATTCACAGGTACTAGGGGTTTAGACTTCAGCATATCTTTTTGGGGAATACAGTTCAACCAACAGCACCCTGGAAAGGAGCAAACACAATTGTGAACGCCACACTCCCAAGACACAGGCTCACTGTGCACTCCAAAGACTGACACTTAGTCCAAAGATTAGAGAATGCCCTCCTCCCCCTACATTACAATCAGATAATAAGCCTCCACTTAAAATGACGTGGATTACAGCTGGGAAAGCTACAAGAGACAAACTTTCTCTGAGGTGCAACACAAAGGAAAGGGGCGATGACAAGAGGGGAGACAAAAGCAAGATCACTAGAGGAATTTAATACCTCTGGTACTCCTAGAGACAACAAACATCAGGCATAGCCCAACTCTTGGCCAGATTCATATAAATACTCACCCTAAAGTCTTATTTACCTCAGTATCTACTTCTCTATACAACACATCTGGCTTGCAAGAGCAATGACAAAATTACAAAATATCCTGAAAGGTAAGAAGTAACACAAGTTGAAAAGACAAAGCACCATCAGAACTAGACTCACAAATGACAAAATAGATGTTGAAATTATCAGTCAGGAAATTTAAAATAACTATGATTAATATGTTAAGAACTCTAATGGAAAAAGCAGACAAAATCAACTATCAGATGGATAACATCATTAGAGTGCTGGAAAATATAAGAAAAAATCAAAAGGAAATCAACATCATGATAACAGAAATGAGGAATGACTTTGATGAGCTCATCAGTAGACCTGACACATCCAAGGATAGAATTAGTGAATATAAAGATAGGTCAATACAAATTACCCAAACTGAAATCCAAAGAGAAAATGAGAATGGAAACAAAGTACATAGCAGAGTATTCAGGAACGGTGGGGTAATATCAAAAGTTGTAACATATGCATGAATAGAATACCAGAAGGAGAAGAAAGAAAGATCTAAGCAGAAAAAAATAATTGGATAAATAATGGCTGAAAGCTTTCAAAAATAAGTGACAGACACAAAACCACGTATTCAAGAAGCTTAGAGAACCCCTAGCAGGATAAATTTTTAATAAACTACACACACACAAAATCCCACACCTGGGCATATCATATTCAAACTGCAGAAAAGCAAAAACAAAGTGAAGATTTTGAAGGCAGCCAGAGGGGAGAAAAACACAAATGAGAATTACAGCAGACTTGTAATCAGAAACTATGCAAGAAAGAACATAATGGAATGACAACTTTAAAGCATTAAAAGGAGAGAAAACTGCCAACCTAGAACTCTGTGTCCAAAAAATTATCTTAAAAAGTGAGAGAGAAATAAAGACCTTCTCATACAATGTCTCAAAGTATTGTAAAGAAAGTTCTTCTGGCAGAGGGAAAATGATATAGATCACAAACTTGGATCTACATAAAAAACAAAGAGTGTTAGAAAGGAATGGAGATAAAATATAAACTTTTATCTTTCTTATTTTTAACTCCACTAAATTATAACTGTAAGGCAGTATTAATGACAATGTATTTGGTGTTTATAGCATATGTAAAAGTGAAACAAGTGACAACAATCTGACAAAGGATAGGAAGGAGAAATTAGGAATATTCTATTATAAGGTATCTGCACTACACGTTAAGTGATACAGAATTATCTAAAGATGGGCTTAGATTATTTAAAAATTTACATTGTAAACATTAGGAAAACTACTAAAAGGTTTTTAAAAATGGTATGAATAGTAAGTCAAGAAAGGAGATAAAATGGAATCATAAAAAATACTCAGGGAAAACCAGAGAGGTCAGAAAAAGAGGAAAAAGAAAGAAGGAATGCATACAACAAATAGAAAATAGCAAGAAGGTAGATTTAAATCCAACTACATCAATAATCACTTTAAATACTATATAAATATGGCCTAAACACACTAGTCAAAAAATAAAGATTGTCAAATTGGATAAAAGAAAAAAGCTCAACTGTATGTTGTCTACAAGAAACTCTTTAAATATAAAGACTCAAGTTAAAAGTTAAGGGATGGTGTGGGGACAGGGGATACATGGGAACTCTGTACCTTTGGCTCAGTTTTGCTGTGAAACCAAAACTACTCTAAAAAATAAAGTCTATTTTTTAAATAAATTTTTTTAATTTAAAGTTAAAGGATAAACACTGTGCAAATACTAATCAAAAACAGTAGTAGCTATGTTAATTTCATATAAAGTGGTTTTCAGAACAAGGAAGATAATCAGGGATAAAGAGGCACATTACATAGTAATAAAGGTCTCAATTTGCCAAGAGAGCATGTAACAATCCTAAAAATTTAACACATAGCAACAAACCATCAAAATACATGAAGCAAAAACTGATAGAGATGAAAGTAGAAATAAACAAATCTGCAATTGTAATTGGAGACTTTAATACCTCTCTCTCTCAGTAATTGGTAGATTAAGCAGACAGAAAAATCCGTAAGGATATATATAACCTGAACAGCACTATCAACCAACTTGACCTAAGTGACATTTATTGAACAATCCATCCAACAATATACACATTGTTCTGAAGTGTAAATGAAGCATCCACCAAGATAGACTACATTCTAAGCCATAAAATAGAGCTCAAAAAATTTAAAAGAATCTAAAAATGTACAGAGTATATAGTCTGACCATAGTGGAATCAACTAGTAATCAATAACAGAAAGATAGTTAGAAAAGTCCTAAATACTTGGAAATTTAGCTATATATTTCTAAAAAATGTATAGGTAAAAGAATTCTCAAGGAAAGTTAAAAGTATTTTGAACTAAATGAAAATGAATATTAAACTTATCAAAATTTGTGGTAAGCAGCTAAAGAGTGGTTGGAGGGAAATGTATGGCAATAAATGCATATATTAGAAAAGAAAAAAGATCTAAAATCAATAACCAATACTGCTACATTAGGAAATAAGATAAAGAAAAGCAAATTAAACCTAAAGCAAGCAGAAGGAAAGAAATGATAAAAATTAGAGCAGAAATCAATGACATTGAAAAGAGGGAGAAAAGAAAGACAGGAAAATCAATGAACCCAAAAGCTGTTTATTTGAAAATATCAATAAAATTGCTAAACCTCTAGCCAGGCTAACCAAGGAAAGAAGGGAAAAGAGACAAATTACCAATATCAACAATTTTTACCACTGATCCTACAGACACTAAAAGGACAATAAGAGGAATACTAAAAACAACTCTATGCCCATAAATTTGATAATTTAGATGAAATGGACTAATTCCTAGAAAGACACAACTGTGGATTGAATTATGTCCCCCCCAAATTCGTACGTTGAAACCCTAATCCCCTATATGAGTGTATTGGAGATAGGATCTTTGAGGAGGTGATTAGGATTAAATGAGGTCATGAGGGAGGAGTGCTGGCCCAATTAAACTGGTGTCCTTATAAAAGAAGAAGAGATACCGGTGATCTCTCCCTCCCTCTCTCTCTCATTCTCTCTCTCTCTCTCTGTCTCTCTCTCTCTCTCCTCCCCCGCCTCTCTTTCTTGGACATAGAAGGCAGCCATCTACAAACAACAAAGAGAGCTCTCAACAGGAACCCAATTGGCTGGCATCTTGATAGTAGACTTCTAGTCTCCAGAACTGTGAGAAAATTAATTTCTGTTGTGTAAATCACCCAGTCTATGGTATTTTGTTATGGAAGCCTGAGCAGACTAAGACAGACACAAACTGCCAAAACTCACTCAAGGAAAAGTAAATAACTTGAATAGTCCCATATCTATTAAAGAAACAGAATTAGTAGTAAAAGAAAACACCTGGCCAGGATTGTTTCACTCATGAATTCTGCCACACTTAAGAAAAATTACCAATTCTACACATTCGCTTCCAGGACATAGAAGAGAAAAGAACACTTCCAAATTTATTTTTTGAGATCATCATTACCTTAATACCAAATCTAGACAAATACAATAAAAGAAAAGGAAACTACAGACCAGTATTTCATGAATATAGACATAAGAATCCTTACCAGAATATTAACAAATTGAATCCAACAATATATAAAAAGGATAATGTATCAAGACCAGGTAGGGTTCCTCCCAGGAATACAAGGCTCTTTTAACATTAAAAAGATCAATCAATGTAATTCACCATATGAACATATTAAGAAGTACCATATGATCATCTCATTAGGTTCAGAAACACAATTTAACAAAATTCAATACTCATTTATTATAAAAAGTCTCAAAAAGTTAGGAATAGAAAGAGACTTTCTTAACCTACTTAAGGGTATCTATGAAAAACATACAATGAGCATCATAATGTCAAGAGACTGAATGCTTTCCCCCTAAGATCAGGAGCAAGACCAGGACCTCCTTTTCTCACCACTCCTATTCAACATTATTCTGGAAATCCTAACTAGTATAATAAAGCAAGAAAAATAAAAGATATGCAGATTGGAAAGGAAGATATAAAACTATTTTTTCACAAATGATATTATTATCTTCCTAGAGATCTCCAGAGAATCTACAAAAAAAACTCTTGAATATAAACAAATTTAATGAGGTTACATAATACAAGGTCAATGTACAAAAGTCAATTGCTTTTCTGTATAACAGCAACTGACAATTGGACTTTGAAATTAAGAAAGCAATACCATTTACAACAGCACCAAAAAAATAAGTACTTAGGTTAAGAGGTTAGATATAGATATAAGATACACACACACACACATATGCAGACAGAATCTGTATGCAGAAAACTACAAAACATTATGAAAGAACTAAATAATTGGAAAGACATTCATGATCATGGATTGGAAGACTCAATATTGTTAAGATGTGAATTGTCAATGTGATCTATAGATTCAATGCAATCCTACTTAAAATCCCAGCAAGCCTTTTTGTAGATGTTAACAAACTGGTTCTAAAATGTATGTGGAAAGGCAAAGGTACTAGAATAGTCAATACAATTAGTCAAAGGACTCAAATTACCTTATTTCAAGACTTACTATAAAGGAACAGTGATCAAGACAGAGTGGTTGTTGGCAGAAGGACAGACACACAGATCAGTGGAACAAAGTAGACAGCCCAGAAATAGACCAAATAGACTGACACAAATATGGTCAACTGATTTTTGACAAAAGTACAAAGTCAGTTCAATGCAGAAAGGATAGTTTTTTCAAGTGATGCTGGAACGGTTGGAGATCCAAATGCAAAACAAAACATAATAAAACCTTGACTCCTACTTCATACTTGTGTAAAAATTAGCTCAAAGTTGATAATAGGCCTAAATGTAAAATGTGAAACTATAAAACTTGTGTAAGAATACAGGAGAAAATGTTTGTTACATTGGATTAAGCAAAAAATTCTTACATGTAACTTCAAAAGCATAATCCATAAAGGAAAAAATGATAAATTGGACTTTATCAAAATTCAAAACATTTTCTCTGTGAAAGACACCATTAAGAGAATGAAAAGTCACAGACTTGGAGGAAGTATTTGCAAACCATATATCTGAGAAAAGACTTGTATGCAGAATATATAAAGACTTCTTAAAACTTAACAGTAAGAAAACAAATAACCCAATTTTTAAAAGGGGGGGAAGATCTGAACAGACACTTCATCAAAGAGGATGTAAGTGTAGCAAATACGCATATGAAAATATGCTCAACATCATTTTAGGTAAATGCAAGTTAAAGCCATGATGAGATACCACTACACACCTATTAGAATGACTAAAATCCAAAAAAATTAACAATTCTAAATGCTAGCAGTGATGCAGAGCAACAGGAACTCCTATTCATTGCTGGTGATAATGGAAAAATGGTACAGCCACTCTGGAAAACAGTTTGGCAGTTTCTTATAAAGTTAAACTTAGACTTGCCAGAAGTTGCACTCCTAGGTATTTATCCAACTGATTTGTAAACTTATGTCCACAGCAAAAACCCATACATGAATAACAGCTTTATTCATAATTGTCAAAATTGAGAAGCTACCAGAATATCCTTCAATAGGTTAATTAGTAAATAAACTGTAGTACATCCATACAGTAGGATACTATTCAGCAATAAAAAGGAATGAACTATTAATTCACACAACAACAGCATTAATCTTAAATGCATTTTGAAAGAATCCTGACCATAAAAAGCTAATGCTGCGTGATTCCATTCATAGGAAATTCTGTTAAAGGCAAAACTATGGGTACAGAAAAGAAATCAGTGGTTGCCAGGGGTTTGGGGAGGAGGTGGTGTAGCAGAGGGAATTTTTTTTAGGGTGGTGAAACTAATCTATATTGCAATGTAGTGTCAATGACTCTATGCATTTGAAAAAAATCTCATAGAACTTTATAGCAAAAAGTGAACCTTAATGTATACAAATTCTAAAAAATCAACTAGAAGTTCAGATCCTAGGATGGAATGCAGCCTGTGATAAATGAATCTGACTATATTACAAATATATAACATGATTCACTGAAGGAAATGGAGGGGAAGTTGCTGGCATAAGTAACTTTGGAAAATAGTGTTTTGACTGAAAACCATAAGGCTAAAAACAAAAGGAACAATACATAAACACTATACTCTAGTTGGTAAAGTTGTTTTGACATTGTATAGAATTCTGAAACTGCTATATATGTATACTAGGATCAAATACATAAGAGCATGGCAGATGGTGGGAGCCAGGTTTCTCACCATTAGACAGTGTGGTTACAGATAAGCATAGGGGGAGTGCTAGAATGAATCATTTGGTACTGAATTAGAGTTGGAGACATCAATATGAGCTCATGTTTAGCTTAATATAGATGCAGATGTATAGATACAGAAATAATTATAGATATGTTTTTACACACAGATTAGTATATTTCCTAGCCCTGTCCACTGAGAGGGCCTAGAATCAATGGCACCCCAGTAGCAATGAGCACACTCAGTGACCAGATCTTAGTTTCTAATACTGTTTTCCAGAAAAAGGAACCAAAGTCTCCTTGGAGAAATGGGTTATTTTAGGGCTGGGTCAGGGAAAATATAAGATGAGCCTGAAGAATCTTGAAGTGTCAGAAAGTAAAGAAATGCTCAAAAAAAGAAGAAAAAAGAGTGAGGCAATGTTAAAGGGACACAGGAGCCAACTAAAAGAGTTGACAGTGGCCAAAGATGGAACAATTTGAGCAAGAAAATAAAGAATGTAGTACTGGGAGTGACATCAGCATCACAGCAGAGTGAGTTGTTCCCTGTGTCTCTCCCCTCTAAGTTACAAGCAGTGGGACATCCATTGACCAACAAAAGACTCCCTGCACAGCACATCTAATGCCTGACAGATCCATGCATCTATGAAGGTGGGTGGACTGGACCTCTGAGAGTCAGTAGAACTAGAGGAGCAGTCCCTTCCCCCTCCCCTAGCAGTGATGATCAAAAATGTGGATGCTCTTGGCAGTGGCAGTGCTGCCCTGACCTTACGTACTGGCAACAGCACTTGCAGTTTATTCCCTGCCCCACCCTCCAATGGTAACAGGTGTTGCCCATGACCTAAGGCTTCAGGAAATACAATGCTGTCACCACCCAAGCCCCTTCTTCCTCCCCAGAAGCGGTGCCTGTCTTTCTAGGAGTAGGGACAACATCCAAAACACAGATATCCCCAGCAGGGGTGGTGGTGCCAGACCTGAGGTTTCAAAAACCTCCTGGCAGGGGCTGGCCCCGTGGCCGAGTGGTTAAGTTCGCGCGCTCCGCTGCAGGCGGCCCAGTGTTTCGACGGTTCGAATCCTGGGCGCGGACATGGCACTGCTCGTCAAACCACGCTGAGGCAGCGTCCCACATGCCACAACTAGAGGAACCCACAACGAAGAATACACAACTATGTACTGGGGGGCTTTGGGGAGAAAAAGGAAAAAATAAAATCTTAAAAAAAAAAATTAAAAAAAAAAAAAAAAAAAAAACCTCCTGGCATACGCTGGTTACCAGAGGCTGCAGAAGCAGCAAGAGCACTCATGGCTTAGCCCCTGGCCCCCTGCCAACAGTGGTGGATGGTGCCCAAGACCTGAGGCTTCAGGAAATATGGTCCCATTCCCCAGGCAGCAGCAACTCCAACCCTGGTCTTTCCGGCAGCAAAGGCTGCATCCAAAATGTGGATACCACTGAAAGGGGTGATGATGCCTTGACCTGAGGTTTCAAAAAGCATGCTGATGCATACCAGCAACCATAGGCTGCAGGAGCAGCAAAGCACTCACAACTTAGCCCCTTCCCTTCTCTCCATCAATGGCAGGTGGCACCTGAAACCTGAGGCTTCAGGAGCCACAGCAGAAACCATGACTCAGTCCCCAGTGGCAGCACCCCCAACACTGGTGCTACCAACAGTGGGGGACTGCATACAAGACCCTGGGCCCCTGGGAGCAACAGCAACACCCATAAATTCAGCAGCCCTGACAGGGATGCTGCCAGCACACCCAGACAACCTGGGAAGAGCAGCACAAATGGTGCATGGGGCAGCAGCACTTGAGCCCACAGAGAGCCCACAGAGAGCCATAGGGGAACAAAAGACCTAGGCAACTCCAAAACCAGTAGATGTGCTTACAGCCTGTTGAGCCTGGTGACAACATCTGAGATTGTAGCAGCATCATGAGCAGCAAAGCACTAGCAACCTGAGAAGCAAGAGGAGGGTACTGACAGAGTGCTGGCAGAGGCAGTGGAGAGAGGAAAAGGCAGGCTCTCAAATACAATCAGAAGAAGCTCAGAATGAAAGTAAACAAAGCCTTACCCAAATAAGAAAGGTGTTTGCTACCACAAATGTGCTGGCAGAGGATCAATTCATCAAGCACCATGAAGAACTACAGTAGCACAGTGTCAGAAAAAGAAAAATGACAATTCTTCAGAAACCAAACTTGAAGTCATGAAAGATTGCGATCTAACAGACAGAGAATTCAAAATAGCTGTTATGAAGAAACTCAGTGAGTTACAAGAAAATTCAGAAAGACAGTTCAGTGAGCTCAGGAATCCTGGAGAAGACAATGAGATGAAAAACAAAGTAGAAAGCATTGGAAATAGAGCAAACCATATGGAAGAGAAAATTAGTGAGCTCAAAGATAGAAATCTAGAAGTGATTCAGGTGGAAGAGGGGAGAGACCTAAGATTTTTTCAAAAATGGAAAAATTCTACAAGAAATATTTGACTCAATTAGGAAAAGCAACATAAGGATAATGGATATCCCAGAAGCAGAAGTGAGGGAGAAAGGAGCAGAAAGCTTATTCAAAGAAATAGTAGCTGAGAACCTCCCAAACCTGGGGAAGGAACTAGATATACAAGTACATTAAGCTAATAGGACTCCTAATTAACTCAATGCAATAAGACCTTCTCCAAGGCATATTATATTAAAACTGTCAAAAGTCAATGACAAAGAATATTAAGGGCAGCCAGAGAGAAGAAAATAACTTACAAAGGAACCCCACCAGATAATCAGTGGATTTCTCAGCAGAAACTCTGCAGGCTAGGAGAGAGTGGAATGATATATTCAAAATATTGAAAGACAAAAACTATCAGCCAAGAATGCTCTACCCAGCAAAATTATCCTTCAGATATGAAGGAGAAATAAAGGCTTTCCCAGACAAACAAAAGCTGAGGGAGTTCATTGCCACTAGACTTGCCTTACAAGAAATGTTGAAGGGCTAGCCCTGTGGTGTGGTGGTGAAGTTCGGCATGCTCCACTTCTGTGACCCAGGTTTGCAGGTTCAGATCCCAGGCACAGATCTACACCACTTGTCAGCCATGCTGTGGTAGCAACACACATACAAAATAGAGGAAGATTGGCACAGATGTTAGCTCAGGGCAAATCTTCCTGAGCAAAATAATAAAAAGAAATGTTGAAAGGAGCCCTCCTACCTGAAACAAAAAGGCAAAGGTTTACAAACAATGAGATAAATAGATAGAATCAGAAGACTGTAACTCTATACCAGAATCAGTTAGTAAACAATTATAAAGGTTAAAGGGAAAGAAAACATTAAAAAATAACTATAACCAATTCAACTTGGCAACAAACTCACAATGCAAAAAGGTATAATTTGTGACAACAAAAACATAGAAAGGGAAGAAGAAAAGGACAGAACCTCCATAGGTAAATGGAGGTAACGTGCTATCAGCAAAAAAAAGGACTATCTCATCTATGAGATTTTTTGTACATACTTCATTGTAACTACAAAACAAAAATTCAGAGCAGAGTCACAAAACATAAAAAAGAGGAAACTGAGAAACATATCACAGAAGGCCACCAAACTGAAATGGCAGACAGAAACACAAGGAAAAAGAAATGATGGAAATATAGAAAAACCAGAAAACAAAAGATAAAATGGCCATAAGCCTTCATATATCAATACTCACTCTAAATGTAAATGGGTTGAATTCACCAATCAAAAGACACAGAGTGGCTGGATGGATTAGAAAACAAGACCCAACAACATCCTGCCTACAGGAAACACATCTCACCTCTAAAGACAAACATAGGCTCAGAGTGAAAGGATGGAAGATGATACTCCAAGCAAATGGCAACCAGGAGAAAGCAGGTGTAGCCATACTTATATCAGACAGAATCGACTTCAAGCCAAAAAAGATAACAAGAGACAAAGATGGACATTATATAATAATAAAATGGGCAATCTGCCAAGAAGACATAACATTCATTAATATATAGGGACCTAACATAGGAGTACCAAAGTATATAAAGCAACAATTAACAGACCTAAAGAAAGAAATCACAGCAAAACAATGACAGTAGAGGACTTTAATGCCCCACTAATATTAATGGATATATCATCCAGAGAGTCAACAAGGAAACACTGGCCTTAAATGAAACACTAGACCAGATGGACTTCAGAGGTAAATATAGAACATTGCATCCAAAAGCAGCAGAATACACATCCTTTTCAACTGCCTATGGAACATTCTCAAGGATAGATGACATGTTAGGAAACAAAACAAGTCTTAATTAATTTAAGATTTAAATCATGTGAAGCATCTTTTCTGACCACGATGGTTTGAAACTAGAAATCAAGAAAAGAAGAAAGCTGGAAAAGTCACAAATATGTGGAGACTAAGCAACATGCTACTGAACAACTATTGTATCAACAAAGAAATCAAAGGAGAAATCAAAAAATACCTGGAGACAAATGAAAATGTAAACACAACACACCGAAACCTATGGGATTGCAGCAAAAGTGGTCTAAGAGGGAAGTTAATAACAATACAGGCCTACATCAAGAAACAAGAAAAATCTCAAACAACCTAACAATACCCCTAAAAGAACTAGGAGAAAAGAGAACAAATGAAACCCAAAGTCAGTATAAGGAAGGAAATGATAAAAATCAGAGTGAAAACGAATGAAATAGAGACTAAAAAGAAAATAGAAAAAGATAAATGCAACTAAGAGCTGCTTTGTTGAAAAGATAAACAATATTGGTAAACCCTTAGCTAGACTCACTAAGAAAAAAAGAGAGACGGCTCAAATAAATAACATCAGAAATGAAAGAGGACAAATTACAACAGATACCACAGAAATACAAAGGATTATAAAAGAATACTATGAAAAGCTTCATGCCAACAAATGGGATAACCTAGGAGAAGTGGAAAAATTCTTAGAATCATACAACCTTCCAAAACCATATCAAGAAGAAATAAAGAATCAGAACAGATCAATCACAAATAAAGAGATTGAAACAGTGATCAAAAAACCTCCCAAAAAGCAAAAATCCAGGACCAGACAGCTTCTCTGGTGAATTATGCCAGTCAACGAAAATTTAATATCTATCCTTCTCAAACTCTTGGAAAACATTGAAGAGGATGGGATGCTTCCTAATTCATTTTACTAGACCGACATTTCCCTGACACCAAAGCCAAACAAGGAAAACACAAAAAAGGAAAATTGCAGGCCAATATTGCTGATGAACATGGATGTGAAAATCCTCAACAAGATATTAGCAAATCAAATACAACAATACATTAAAAGGATTATACACCACAATGAAGTGGGATTTATTCCAGGGATGCAGGAATGATTCAACATCCAGAAATCAATCAGTGTGATACACCACATCAACCAAATGAAGAATAAAAATCACATGATTATCTCAACAGATGTAGAGAAAGCATTTGACAAGATTCAACATCTATTTATGATAAAAACTCTCAATAAAATGGGTATAGAAGGAAAGTACCTCAACATAATAAAGGCCATACATGACAAACCCACAGCCAACATCATATTCAATGGTGAAAAACTGAAAGCTATTTTTCTAAGAAAAGGAACAAAACCAGGATGCCTACTCTCACCACTCTTATTCAACATAGGATTGGAAGTCCAAGCCAGAGTGATTGGGCAAGAAAAAGAAATAAAAGCAATCTGGTTTGGAAAGGAGTAAGTAAAACTGTCACTATTTGCAGATGACATGATTCTATATATAGAAAACACTACAGAATCCATGAAAAAACTATTAGAGGGGCCGGCCTGGTGCCTCAGCAGTTAAGTGTGCATATTCTGCTTTGGAGGCCCGGGGTTTGCCAGTTCAGATCCCAGGTGCAGACATGGCACTGCTTGGCAAGCCATGCTGTGGTAGGCGTCCCACATATAAAGTAGAAGAAGATAGGCACAGATGTTAGCTCAGGGCCAGTCTTCCTCAGCAAAAAGGAGGAGGATTGGCAGATGTTAGCTCAGGGTTAATCCCCCCCCAAAAGAAAACCTATTAGAAATAATTAACAAATACAGTAAAGTTGCAGGGTATAAAATCAACTCACAAGAATCAGTTGCATTTCTACACACTAACAATGAACTAGCAGAAAGAGAAAACAAGAATACAATCCCATTTACAATCACAACAAAAAAGTAAAAACTAGGAATAAATTTAGCTAAGGAGATGAAAGACATGTACACTGAAAACTAGAAAATATTGTTGAAAGAAGTTGAAAATGACACAAAGAAATGGAAAGATATTCCATGCTCATGGATTGGAAGAAGAAACATAGTTATCCATATTACCTAAAGCAATCTAGAGATTCAATGCCATCCCAATCAGAATCCCAATGACACTCTTCAGGGAAATAAAACAAAGAATCCCATAATTTATATGGAACAACAAAAGACCCCGAATAGCCAAAGAAATCCTGAGAAAAAAGAGCAGAGCTGGAGGTATCACAATCCCTGACTTCAAAATGTACTACAAAGCTATAGTACTCAAAACAGCTTGGTACTGGTAGAAAAACAGACACACAGATCAATGGAACAGAGTTGAGAGCCCAGAAATAAACCCACCCACCCATGGAGGGCTAATTTTTTACAAAGGAGCCAAGAACATACAATAGAGAAAGGAAAGTCTTTTCAAAAAATAAAGTTGGGAAAACTGGACAGCCACTTGCAAAAGAATGAAAGTAGACCATTATTTTATACCATACACCAAAATTAACTCAAAATGGATTAAAGACTTGAATATAAGACCTGAAACCATAAAACTCCTAGAAGAAAATATATGCAGTACACTCTTTGTCATTGGTCTTAGCAATATCTTTTTGAATATGTCTCCTCAAGCAAGGGAACAAAAGAAAAAATAAACAAATAGAACTACATCAAAATAAAAAGCTTCTGCACAGCAAAGAAAACCATCAACAAAATGAAAAGACAGCCCACCAACTTGGAGTAAATATTTCCAAATCATATATCCCATAAGGGGTTAATTTCCAGAATATGTAAAGAACTCATACAACTCAACAACAAAACAATGAACAACCCAATCAAAAACTGGGCAGAGGATATGAACAGACATATCTCCAAAGAAGATATAGAGATGGCCAACAGGCACATGAAAAGATGTTCAACATCGCTAATTATTAGGGGAATGCAAGTGAAAACTACAATGAGATATCACGTCACACCCATCAGAATGGCTAGAATTAACAAGACAAGAAATAACAAGTGTTAGAGAGGATATGGAGAAAAGGGAACCCTTATACACTGCTGGTGGGAAGGCAAACTGATGCATCCACTATGGGAAACAGTATGGAGACTCCTCAGAAAACTAAAAATAGAAATGATCCAGCTGTTTCGCTTCTGGGTATTTATGCAAAGAACTTGAAAACACTAATTCAAAAAGATATATGCACCCTATGTTCATTGCAGTAATATTCACAATAGCCAAGACTTGGAAGCAATGTAAATGCTCATCAACGGATGGATGGATAAAGAAGATGTGGTGAATATATATATATATATATATATATATATATATTCATCCATAAAAAAGTCAAAATCATGCCATTTGCAACATCATGGATGGACCTTCATGATACCATGCTCAACAAAATAAGTCACGCAGAGAAAGACAATTACCATATGACTTCACTCATATGTGGTAGATAAACACGTAATTAAGGAGAACAGATTAGTGGTTACAAGAGGGTAAGAGGGTGAGGGGAGGGTTAAAGGGGTAACGGGGCACATATTTTTGGTGACAGGTGGAAACTAGACTTTTGGTGGTGAACACAATACAGTCTATACAGAAGTCAAGATATAATTGTGTACACCTGAAATTTACATAATATTATAAACCAATGTGACCTCAATAAAATATAACATAGTATTGGATTATAACCCACTGTATAAAATAAGTATCCATTAGTCTATGTTGATTTAAATAAATGATTGAATAAATGAGTAAATGAGAAGAGTAGAGACCTAAAATGTAGGCTGCACTTAGTGATTTGCTGCCAAAGAATAGAACATGGAAGGAGCGAGGACTAACTTTAAGTAGAGAAACAGTGAACACTACTTTGGCCAGGTGTTCAAGTTTAACATTATCAATGATAAATCACATTGACAACATGTATCATTGATATGAGGTGGGAAGAAGGGCACTTATTTCTGTGGCCATCCTCCCAAAAATCTATAACTCCATTTTAACCACGAGAAACCCAAATTTGGGGACATTCTAACAAAATGCCTAACCAGTACCTCTCAAAACTGTTAAGGTCATCAGAAACAAGGAAAGTCACAGGCTAGGGGAGCCTAAGGGGACATGATGACTAAATGTAATGTGGGTCTTGGATGGGATCCTGGAATAGAAAAAGGACATTAGGGGAAAGCTAATAAAATTCAAATAAAGTGAGGGATTACTTAATAAATAATGCATCAATATTCATTTATTAGTTGTGACAAGTTTGCCATCCTAACATAAGATGTTAATAGTAAGGGAAACTGGGTGAGGGCTGTATGGGAACGCTGTATTTGCAACTTTTCTGTAAATCTAACACCGTTCTAAAATTTAAAACAAACTTATTAAGAGAGAGGGAATTGGGGGAAAGTAGCAGAGACATGAAGCTGTAAGTTTCACTATGAAAGGGAATAAATGAGGTAGTATGGTAGAGTCAAGAGGAATGTTGTTTTAAGATGCAAGATAGTACATGTTTGCTGATGAGAATGATCCAATAGGGAGGGAAATTTGATGATGCAAAAGAGGTAGGTGGAACAATTTCAGAAGTGTAATAGCTGAGAAGGAGAGAAGAGATAGGATCTAATTCATAAATGAAAGTGTTGGACTTGGTTAAGTGCACAGATATTTCAACTGTAGTAACAGGAAGGAAGGCAGAATATATGGGCACAGATCAGGTAAGTGGGTGGATGTGAAGCATGAGTCTGTGGAGATTCTCTTTTAATTGCTTCCATATTCTCTTTGAAGGAGTAAGCAAGGTCATCAGTTGAAAGTGGGAAGGGAGAGGCAGTATTGGCAGTTTGAGGAGAAAATAGAGACTGTGAAATAATCTTTTTGGAGAGTGAGTGAGTGATTTTACTAGGAAGTTATGCAAGGATTGTTTGGCAGTGTTGAGATTTTTGGTGATTTTAAAATGAGAGTAGCCAATGCAGTTTAAAAATTTTTCTCTAGCAATGCTCAGCTGCTTGGCTGCAGGCACAGAGGAGGTGGGGACTTGAGCTTATCAGGATTGGGGCTTTGTCAGGGAAGTGTGGCAGAGGGAGAGAGAGGGGCTAGGGAGTTAAGGATATTTGGAAGGAATTGATTAAAATGATGGACCATGGAAGCTGGGCTCTGTAGAGAGGAAATTGAAGATGTTAAAGGAGACAAGATGATCAGTAATGAAAATGAGCTTATTGTCAATGTATTGGAGCTCTTTGTGGGGTTGAAGGATTATTGGAGTAAGGAGTACCCAAATAATAGAGCTGGAAAGGGAACAGCAGGTAGTCAGAGTATAGAGTGTTTGATATGAAAATTATGAAGGTATTGCAATTAATGGTGATGAAGTTGCCAAGAATGATGACAAGGGAAGGGATGACAGGGGTGACAGTGGAAGACAGTAAACTGATCTAGATTTATTTAGAAAGAGTGACTCAGGAGATATTTGATTAGAGTAATAAAGAAGCGTAGAGTTATATAGGACAGCATGAGATTCAAAGGAGCAAGGAGGCAACTATCCTACCAGGATTATTACACCCTTGTCTTGCTCCCCTGGTGATCTAGAAACTAGAGCACTCTTTCAAAAGTGCAATCTAATTTTACTACTCTGATTTTAAAAATCTCTTTATAGAGGCCCACTTTTAGAGATGGTAATTGTTTGAATGTGGCAGGAGAAAGGAGTGGGAATGGAGAGGTCATATGAATTTCAAAGAGATTTAGGAGGTGGAATCAACAATCCTTGGTGATTTATTAAATGTAGGTATTGAGAGAGATGAGCCAAGATAAGTCCCAAGTTTCTCTTTTGTATTGACATTTTGGCAAGACCTAATTAATAAATGTTTGTTTAGTGTCAATTTTATGCAGAGCTGATAACTTCTAGAGAACCAAAGATGAAAGACATAGTCGCTGCCTTAATGTAAGATGCAGTATCCATGAAACATAAAATAAGTAAATAAGTATAAGAAGAATAAATAGCTTATCCCATATGCAAATGCAAATTAAATTGATATCTACCAAATAATTTCAAAGAAAATGTAGGGTTATTCAAGGAAGCTTCCTTAAATAAATGAATTTTTAGCTAGATATTGAAGGAAAACATGGTTGTTTAATTAGAGGAGCCTGTAATTTTAAGGAGAAAAGTAGCAAGTGCAAAGGCAAGAATGAACTCCAATCATGGAAAGAAGGACAATAAGCGTATCAATTTAACTAATGAAGGGGATGTTTTGAGCTTGTTAAGAGATGAATGAGTTCAGCCACAAAATACAAATTATTCCCCTCCTGTACTGTAAAGGGCCTAATATTTTAGGCTTTGTGGGCCATGTACAATCTCTGTTGCATGGTCTTCTTTCTTTTGTTTTTGTTTTATAACACTTTTAAAGTGCAAAAACCATCCTTATCTTGCAAGCTATACAAAAACAGGCCACGGGCTATATTCAGCCAACAGGCTGTAGTTTGTCGGACCCTGGATTACCTCAGTATAATAACCAATCTGAATGAGAGTTGGTGGTACTTAATCACCTCTGTCACTCCAAGGGCATGGTTCTCAGTATTTTTAGATTATGGATCCCATAGAAATTCCATGCATCCTAGGTCAAGAACTCCAACTTTAGGTCACCACCAAATAAATAGTCCCATTCCACAATATCAGCACTTGTTACATCAGAGACTTTTTCAATTAACTTCAGTGTCTGGATTTTCAAGCATCCAGTTGGGATATGCTTTGAAGGCACAGATGCTTTTATAAGGTGTGAGTAGCATCACAAAGTGACTCAAAGAAGACCAACCATTGACTCATAACTAGGAGATGATATAGGCATATGGAGGTGATACCCTAGTGGGCCACTTTGCTTCTCTCCTCTAAAGCCCGAGGCTGTTAGAGGGGAAAGGCATTTTCCCCAGGTGATAGGTTACCTTCTAAGCTGCATCCCTGACTTTCACAATAGAATTTCATGTAATATTCTTCTCAGATGGTTTCTGTGGACTGCTTTTTTTCTGGGCATGGGTCACACTTTTCTGTTTCTATACATGTCTCATGATTTTTTTTGAAAACCTGGACATTTAAGATAATATAGAAACTGATTTCTCACCCCTTCAGAGGGATTATTTCTGTGTTTTGTTTATTTGTTTACTGACTTGCCTGGAGGAATTCTCTACACAGATGCTGTGTAGCCACTGCTGTCTCTGCTCAGGTTTTATCTTTACTTTTTGCTTTTATTAAAACTGTGACTTCCTAGGTATCACATTGGGTCAGTATAGCTCAGTGGTTCTCAATAGGGGGCAGTTTTTCCCCCCAGGGGACACTTGGCAATGTCTGGATACATTTTTAGTTGTCACAACTGGGGAGAAGGATGGAGACTAGGGATGCTGTTAAGCATCATACAGTGCACAGGACAGTGCCCCACAACAAAAAATTGTCTAGCTCTAAATGTCCGTAGTGCCAAGGTTGAGAAACCCTGGTATAGCTTAGTGGTTAGCCAACAATTGGTCAGAGGTTATGCTTAAAAACCTTAAGCCAATAAGGCTTCCACCCTTTGCCTACAGATCTCTGTGTGAATTGGGGCACACATTCAGAGTTTAGGCTGTTTATAAGTCTGCTGTGGTGTTTACATTCTGTTCTGCCATTCTTCACATCTCCTCTGGGCTTGCACAAGGCCTTACATTCTTCCAGAGATGTATAGATAAGCTAGGGCCCTTTCCAGTCTCTCCTGAGTGCGCCCACAGCCCTGTATGTGTGCACAGCCTTGCCGAACACCAGGGATATGAGGAGGTTTTCCAAGGCCCACTATAACTGTCTCATTCTCTTGATCCCCTTGTTGGATTTCTAGCTATTCTGCTGGTCTGTCACTTGCCCCAACCAGTATTCCTTCCCTGGTTGTTTTCAACACCCAGGGGTATGGGGTTTTTATGTGCTCTGCTCCAAATCAAGTTAGTCCTCTTTAGCAGCAAAGCTGCTGTTTTCTTGGCTTGCCTGCACTGGTAGAACTACTCCTGATGTAGCTGGTGGGGGGGGGGGGGGGGAGGCACTGGGCAGGTTTTAGGGGGTGGGAGCATCCCCAATTAAAACATACAGATTCCCACTGTTCTTACCCAAGGTCAGTAGTTTTCTCTGGAAAAAAAAATGCTTCTTAATTTGTTGTATGCCTTTGGTCAATTTCCAGAGTCCTAAAATGGTTGTTTTTGATAATTTTATTCAGTTTTACCATTGTTCTTGAGGGAGAGGATTTGCCAAGCTCCTTACTCTGCCTTTCCAGAAGTCTTACCTTCAGAGATTCCCAAGGCTACACTTTGAGAAACACTAGTGTAGTGGGCTTTGGGGTTGGACTACTTGAGTTCAGTCCTAGCTCCACAACCTAATGATTATATAATCATACAAAGTTATTTAACATCTCTGAACTTTAGTTTCCTTGTCCTTAAAGTAAGAATAATAATACCATGCAAAGTCAATTTGAGGAATACAGGTATACTGTGTTTTTCAAACTGTTGCTTAGTATCTTGTAATGTAGATATACCACAATTTATTCAGCTATTCCTCCACTTCCTCCACTGATAGACATTTAATCTTACTTTCAAATTTTTTTGCCATTATAAACAACACTATTATGATTATCCTTGTGCACACCTCCACATGTGTGACAGTTTCTATAAGGTAAATACTGAGAGATGAATTCCTGGGTCAAGCAATACATATACATATTTTGTATTATTTTCATAGAAACTTCCAGATTGCCATCCAGTCTGACTTCACCAATTTATGCTCCCACTACCAAAGTTTGAGAGGATACATTTCCCCACATCTTTTGAAAACATTTGTTGTAATCAAACTTTAAAAATTTTGTCACTCTGGTGGATAAAAAATGGTATCTTAATACCCATTTCTCTGATTACTACTAAGGTTGCAGGGAGTGGGTTCATGTGTTTACTGGTCACTTCTAGTGACCTTCCTATCCTTCATTCATTTTTCTATTGCATTTTTATCTTAATAATCACAGACATTTATTCTATATGCTGAGTATTAATCATTTTATGTTAAAAATATTTTTCCTGTTACTTGTCTTTTAGCTTGAGTTTTTTATTGTTTGAAAAACAGAAGGTTTTTATTTTCATATAGACAAATTTATCGTGTATGCTTTTTGTGTCATATTAAAATGGTCTTTCCTACCTCAAGGTTGTTAACATATAATAGTTTTATTTCTTATATTGTAATCTATCAGTAATTTATTGTTTTGAATGATATGAATCCAGAATAAATTTTTTCAAATATTCATTTTTCTGAAACTAGTTATTGAGTGATCCATCTTTTCTCCACTATTATGAATATCTTTGGGACTCGATTCTGTTCCCTTGATCTGTTCGTCTATTCTGCATGAATACTATACTTTTTAAATTACTATAGCTTTATAATAATAACTTTATAGTTCCCCCTTGTACCTTCTTCTTTTTCAAAATTCTTACTTTATTAATTCTGAATATGAATTATGGAATTAGCCTATCTAGGACATGAAAATTTCCAATGGGGTTTGGATTGCAAGTACCTGACATTTTGTATATTAATTTGTGGGAGAATTTGTATCTGTTCATTATTGAATTTGCCCGTCTGTGAGCATATTGCTCCATTCAGGTTTCCTTCAAGTCCTTCAGGATAGTTTTATAGATTTCTCCATAGCAATCTTCCACATTTTTGTTGATTCCCAGACATTATATATTTTTTGTTCCTCATATAAATGTAATATCATTCTTATTTACCTTTTCTAAATGAGTAACCTGGTGTATGGGAAGGTCTGATTTTTTGGGAACTTTTTATTTTGGTATAACTTTAAACTAACAGAAAAGATGCAAGAATAGTGCAAGGACCTCCTTTATAGCCTCTATCCACTTGTGTTTCCTTTTTAAATACTTGAATCATTTCATTTTCCAAATTTAGAACTCTGATCTATTTTGAGTTTATCTTGGAGACCTGGTGACAATATGAGGTATGGACCCAATTTTATCTTTTTCCAAATGGCTATCTAGTTGTCCAACACCATTTATTTAAAAATTCATATTTTCCCCAGTGATTATAGTTGCCAGTTTATTACATACCAAATTTCTATATACATTTGGGTATATTTATGGACTTTTTATACTCTTCCATTGTTTTATCTGCCTATTCCTATACCGACATCACACTGTTTTAATCATAGAAGTTCTATAGTATGTGTTAATATCTGGTAGGAGGCTAGTGTCCCCCTCATTGTTCTTTCTTGGTAGAAGACTTTTTGAATGAAGTTTTCTGGGTACTGATTTTTTTAAGTTTTCCTTAATAAATACTTCTTTATTTTTATAAAATAATGTAATAAATAATATAAAAGAATGTGATCTTTTCCCTAGAACTGCAGTATGCTAACACTGTGATGCGCTTTGATTATGTCTGGCTTCGAGACCACTGCCGCTCAGCATCTTGCTACAACTCTAAGACTCACCAGCGGAGCCTGGACACTGCCAGTGTGGATTTATGTATCAAGCCAAAGACCGTTCGTCTGGATGAGACCACACTCTTTTTCACTTGTGAGTGGACAAGAGACTTGGTCTTCTTTGGGGTTCTCTTCTAAAGAACAATTACTTTGCAAAAAAGTGGTTTGTCTCTTACCAAAATATGGTATTCTTTTAGTTATTTCTCCTTTTTTCTTTCTATGGAAGCATTTATTTTTTGAAACTTTTATTTTTATTTTTAAATAAAATTATTGCAATCCATAGCTAACATCATACTTTTTAAAATCATTTTTTCCAGTTTTATTGAGATATATTTGACACACAATATTGTGTAAGTTTAAGGCATACAATGTGATGATTTGATATTCATAGGTATTGTGAAATGATTGCCACAGTAAGCCAAATTAGCACATAAATCACCTCACATAGTTACCTTTTTTGCGTATGTGGTGAGAGCATTTAAGATCTACTCTCAGCAAATTTCAAATATATAATACAGTATTGTTAATTATATCACCATGCTGTGCATTAGCTCCCGAGAATTTATTCGTCTTACAACTGGAAGTTCACACCCTTTGACCCCCTTCACCCATTTCCCCCAATCACCAGCCCCTGGCAACTACCAATCTACTTTCTGTTTCTATGAATTAGGTTTTTTTAGATTCCACATAGTGTCACTTGACAGTACTTATCTTTCTCTGTCTGACTTATTTCACTTTGCACAATGCCTTCAAGGTTCATCCATATTGTCCTGAATGGCAGGATTTCCTTCTTCTTTATGGCTGAATAATATTCTACTTTGTATATACATACATACACACACACACACACACACACACACACACATATATATATACACACACACACCACGTTTTCTTTATTCGCTCATCTGTCAATGGACATTTAGGTTGTTTCTGTGTCTTGGCTATTGTAGATAATCCTGCAATGAACACGAGGGTGCAGATATCTCTTTGAGATAGTGATTTCATTTCCTTCAGATATGTGCACAGAAGAGGGATAGCTGGGTTATATGGTATTTCTATTTATAATTTTTTGAGGAATCTCCATGCTGTTTTCCATAGTGTGTGCACCAATTTATGTTCCTACCAGCAGTGCACAAGAGTTCCCTTTTCTCCACATCCTTGCCAGCATTTGTTATCTCTTGTCTTTTCTGATAATAGCCATTCTAACAGGTGTGAGAGGACACCTCACTGTGGTTCTGATTTACATTTCCCTGATAATTAGTGATGTTGAGCACCTTTCCAGCTAACATCAAACTTAATGGCGAGACTGAACACCTTCACTCTAAGATAGGGAACATGGCAAGGATGTCTTCTCTCACCACTCTTATTTAATATCCACTTTTGCTGCTCTTATTTGACACAGTTCTGGAAGTTCTGGTTATTACAATAAGGCAAAAAAAGAAATAAAGTGCATACATATTAGAAAGGAAAAAATAAAACTGTCTTTATTTGCAGATACATGATTGTCTACATAAACTACCTCAAGTAATCTACAATAAAACTCCTAGAACAAATAAATGAGTCCAGTAAGGTTGCAGGATATAAGATAAACATACAAAAATCAATTTCATTTCCATATACTTACAGTGAACATGCAGAAATCAAAATGAAAAATTCCCATCTACAATTGCTTCAAAGAAATTTAAATATTTAGGTATAAATCTAACAAAGTGTGTACAGGATCTGTATGATGAAAATTATAAAATGCTGATAAAAGAAATCAAAGAAGGCCTAAGTACCTGGAAAGGCAAATCATGTTGATAGATTGGGAGACTCAACATAGTAAAGATGTCAATTCTCTCCCAAATTGATTGACAGTTTTAATGATGTTCCTATCAAAATGTTTTTTGTAGATATAAACAAGCTTATTCTAAAATTTAAACGGAAAGGCACATGTTCTAGAATAGCGAAAACAATTTTGAAAAGGAAGAATGAAGTGGGAAGAATTACTTCCTGATGTTAAGGCTGCAGTAATCAAGACAGTGTTGTATTGGCAGAGGGAAAGACACATAGATCAATGAAAGAAAAAAGGGAACCCACAAATAGACCTGCACAAATATAGTCAACTGATCTTTGGCAAAGGTGCAAAAGTCATTCCATGGAGGAAGGATAATCTTTTCAATAACTGGTGCTAGAGCAATTGGACATCCGTGGGAAAAGAAAAAAAAGAACCTCGACTTAAGTCTCACACCTTATACAAAAATTAATTCAAAATAGATCATGGACTTAAATGTAAAACATGAAACTATAAAATTTCTAGAAAAGAACGTAGACGAACATCTTCAGGACCTAGGACTAGGTCCTGACTGGGATGAGGACTAAATAACTGTCAAAACTCAACATAAAAAAACCAAACAGTCCAATTAGAAAATGGATGATATGCAGACATATACAGACATTTCGCTGAATAGGATCTACAAATGGCAAATAAACACATGCAAAGATGTTCAGCATCATTAGCCATTAGAGAAATGAAATTTAATATCACAATGAAATTTCACTACATACCTAGTAGAATGACTAAAATAAATAGTGACAACATGAAATGCTAGAAAAACATTGGAGAAATTCTATCAGTCATACATTGCTAGTGGGAATATGAAATGGTAGAGCCACTCGGGAAAACAGTTTGTCAGTTTCTTAAAAAACTAAACATGCAACTACCGTACAACCCAGCAATTGCATTCCTGGGCATTTATCCCAGAGAAATGAAAACTTAGGTATACACAAAAACCTGTACATTAATGTTCATACCTTCTTTGTGATAGCCAAGAACTGGAAACTGTTCAAATGTCCTTCAATGAGTGAATGGTTCACATAATGGAACACTAAAGAGCAATAAAAAAGAATGAACTATTGACATACATGATAACTTGGAAAAACCTTAAAGGAATTATGCTGAAGGAAAAAAGCAAATCTGCATGATTCTATTTATGTAATATTCATGAAATAACATACTTATAGAAATGGAGAACAAATTAACAGTTGCCATGAGTTAGGGATGAAAGGAGTGAGTGTGGCTATAAAGAGGTAACATGAGGAAGTCTTGTGATGGTACAGTTGAGTATCTTGACTGTAAGTAGTAGTTACACAAAGCTACACATGTAATGACACTGCATAGAGCTACACACATACACAAACACACACACACTCAAATGAGTACCTGTATAACTAGTGAAATCTGAATAAGCTCTTTGGATTGTACCAATGTCACTTTCTTGGTTTTGATATTGTAGTGTGGTTATGTAAGGTGTTAACACTGGGGAAGGCTCCAGGAAGGCTCAGGGAAGTGTGTGTGGGACTTCCTTATGCATTTTTTTGCAACTTCTGTGAATCTATAATTATTTCAAAATAAAAAGTTAAAAGAAAAAAGCATTGGAGGAAAAATATTTATAATCAATATATTTGACTATTAATTTCTCTACAATAAAAAAATATGCCATAGAAAGGTTTATTAAAAAACAACTGACTTGGCAAAATACTTGCAAAATGTATGACAAAGACTAAAATCTATTAATATATTAAGGTGCTATTGCCAATCTGTAAGAAAAGCACCAGAATTCCAATAGAAAAATGTGAGAAAGATGTGAACAGACAAATCATTAAAGCACAAGTCAGCAAACATTATGTAAAGGGCCAGATAGTAAAGATTTTTAAGCTTTTATGGCTGTACCATCTCTGTCACAACTATTCAACTATTCAGTTCTTCAGTAATAGTAGAATAAAAGCAGCCATAGGTAATATGTAACCAAATGGGCATGCATGCGTTCCAAAAACAAGTGCCAGGCAGGTTTGGCCCATGGGCCATAGTTTGGTAACCCTTGCATTTAAAAAATATAGATGTCTAACAAATGTTCTTATTAGCCTCATTAGTAAGCAAACAAATTAAAATTATTACAATAAGAGCAATTTTACTTACCAGATTAGAAAAATATGTTTAAAAAATAAAAATACTCAGTTTTGATGGGCACACATATATTGTTGGAGGAAATGAAAATTGGTAGACTTTCTAGAAAGTAATTTGATTATATGTATCAGACCTTAAAAGTTTATATCTTTGGATTTAACAGTTCTGCCTTCTGTGTTTCTGTTTTAAGAAAATTATCAGAAATATGGACAAAGATGATCACTATTAAATAATAGGAAAGGTTTTCAAAAATAAACTACATGCCCCGGAAGAACAGATTGGTTAGGTAAATCTTGGTAGTCCATATTCTGCAAATTATAAGAATTTTTATAAAGATTTAATTTTTTAATGATAAAATGACTATTAAAATGTTAAGTGACAAAAGCAGGGTACAAACTTTTATATATATATATATATATATATATATATATATATATATAACATATTATTTAAAGTGAAAGAATGCATAGAGAAAAACTGGAAGGAGTGGTGCCAAGCTGTTAATATTAGTTTCATCTGGGTAATAGAATAATTATAGGTGATTTTTTATGATACTTTTATTATCAAGGAGTGGGAAGCCAAAGAGAGAGAGAAACAGAGACAGAGAGGTAGAAAGAAGTAAAAAGGAGCGGTAAGATACCAGCATAGCTTTTCACTCCTCTAGCTATATCCTTTGCTTGTACGGAAGATTTTCTAAAGCATTTAGGGGCCTGGTTTTTTACTTTTGGGGTGGGGGGCAGTGGGAAAAGTCACTTATGAAGTCACTGTATCATGCTATATTAATGTTATATCGTCAGATCAACTGCCCTAATTCATTTAGAAGAGGAGGCAGCATAGTATACTACTGAACTGCCGGAAGCAAGAGGCTGGAGTTCTAGTTCCAGTTTATTAGCTATGTAATCTTGAGTGAGTCACTAACTGACTTTTTCTCAATTAGTAAAATAAAAATTAGTCTCCTAGCTCAAAAAGTTGTGTGTAGATGAGAAGTGGGGATGGGGACAAGGGGAGAGCAAGGGGAGTAAGCTAAAAAGCAGCTGGGATTTTTTCATTGTCTTTCTTTGATGACTTGATGAATGCTCCAGAGGCCCTTTACTACGTAGCTATAATTCCATAAACTTATTTCCCTGCTGGAAAGATTTATTTGTTCATTCATTCACTTATTAATTCATACTCCTCAACCCACAAATATTTCTGTCTCAGGAGTATTCTAAGAACTCATTTTAATTTGGCTTCATAAACAATGCAGTACTGGGTAATTGGTTGCTAAAAGTAACATTCCTAACCAGTAAATTATTGACAGTATTTATAATTATTATTTTTAATGCTTTTTATTTTTCCCTTAAAAGGGCCAGATGGTCATGTGACTAGATATGATTTGGATTGGCTGGTGCAAAACAGCTATGAAGGGCAGAAACAAAAGGTCGTTCAACCTAGAATCTTATGGAATGCTGAAATCTACCAGCAAGCCCAAGTTCCATCTGTAGATTTCCAGAGCTTCCTAGAAACCAATGAAGGACTGAAGAACTTTCTGGAAAATTTTCTGCTCTATGGAATTGCATTTGTAGAAAATGTCCCTCCCACTCAAGAGCACACAGAGAAGTTGGCAGAAAGGATCAGCTTGATCAGGTAATTCATTACTTTCCAAATATCTACAGTAATTAATTTCCAGAGCATCAACACCAATAAAATAATATAACAGGTATGGTCACCCTTGTTTTTAATCCAGAATATTTTGTGGTCTGAATAAGGGGATTCCCATTTATAGGGCTTTATTCAGGGCTGGATTTCTAATCTCTAAAGATACTTGTATGTTAAATATAATGAAGTCTTCAAAGTCATTGGTATATTTTTCAAGCCCAGCAATCCTCAGAGTAAGAGGTATCATTGTACACTAGAAAGAGCACTAACTGTGAGTAAAGAGAGCCAGGTAGTAGTTTGAATTCTACCATCAAGCAGTTGTGTGAACATAGGCAACTCTGTTACACAAGTCCCTACCCTTGACCCCACCCTCCCAAGTGGCTTCTATTTTCCCATCTGATCAATGAGAGGATTGAATAAGATGGTGTCTAAAGATCATCCAATTTTGACCTTCGATGATTCCTAAGGCTTGATTCAGAGACTGGTTGTTAATAATACTGCTTTACACTAGGTAGCATTTAACCAGCATTAAGTGGCTTGCCCAGGATTGCTCTGCTAGTAAGCAATAGAACTGGGATTCAGAGAGCTCAGGTTTCCTGATCCTAAATACAGTGTTCTTTCCACTTGTCAGTCTGCATTTCTAGGTAATATATGGATTGATCTTCTGTAGTATTAAATTTATCATAAACCTACTTTGTTGTAATTAATACTTTCCTTTTACTTAATAAGAGCCAGATATAGCTCATTGTGTAGCAAATAGTATGCTAGGTCATTTGCTCTATCCTAGTAGGCCATAATTAACATTTGTGAACCATTCAGTTTGAAACACAGTTTGAGAACTTTCAGTTAAAAGAAGCTGTGCTGACAAGCAATAAACTGAGAGGGCTTTAGAGATTATAGTTCAAGAGGAAGAACATTTCCTGTTTGGACTTTGAGGGTTCAGAGAATAAGCTGAACTCTGAAAGCTAAAAAAATTAAAGTGAAACCTTTAGTCAGATCTGAGCCTACCAGAAAAATGACTATGAAATTAAAACCTATGATATATACCTCAAGGAGAGATACAGAAATAGTGATACAGCAAGTCTCACTAAATACTTGCTAACATAAACTATCCTTTTCTTTTCTTCTTATTCCTCCATTTCCAAAAGATAGGTGAGGATCTAGATTAATCACTTCTAAGAGCAGCTGCATAAAAACATCTTTTTCTATGCAAGGGAGGTGAGCATAGGAAAGAACCTTGAATGTGAAAGCTATCAAAAGTAGGCACATAAACAGAGTGGGATGATTCCCTAAACTTTCAGTTTTCCTCTCAATTTCCTAGAATATCAATCAATGACAGAATTGTTAAGACTGGTGGTGTGTTCAACTGTCATCTTCACCTTGTAGATGGAAATCTAGAGCCAAAAAATCTATTGTTATTTGTGAATAATTAAAGAAAGTTGGAAAGAGTTTTGAAAGACAAGAATCAAAATTTCAAATAGCTAAACTGTATTTCATTTGACAGAGAAACCATCTATGGGAGGATGTGGTATTTCACGTCAGACTTTTCCAGGGGCGACACTGCATACACCAAGCTAGCTCTGGATCGGCACACTGACACTACCTATTTTCAAGAGCCCTGTGGGTAGGTGGATTAGAATTTTCTAGAGTGAGGCCTTTACATGTGATGGTCTTGAATAGTTTCTTAATCATTTTCTATTCTATTTGAACCAAGATCATATCTGCTGATGATAATTTGTATGACTATTTCTTTCTCTTCTCCTAGAAACATGCTCATTTTGAAATACCCTAGCTCAGTCTTCTTTAGACTTATAGGAACAAAACTTTTTGAAATGATTTAAAATTTACCTTACTACATAAATAGATCTTAATCTTGTTTAATGTACATTTTTTCTCAAAGTAATTACAAATAACTTACAAAAAAGTATTGGCTAACCATTAGTTTTGGAATTTGTACAGTTTTCGTATATTTAGTTGTTATATTACAAAGAGGTCAATCTTCCAGACACAGCTGCTTTGGGTATGGTATTAAGAGGAATTTCAATCCAATTTACAAGTAGTTGGAGAGGAGGAATGAAGAAAAATAACATTCTTCATATGGAATCAGAAGTTATTGAGCCAAAGATGATATATACCATACTTTTTCCCAGCTTCATTGAGATATAATTGACATATAACATTGTGTGAATTTAAGGTATACAATGTGTTGATTTGATACGGTTATGTATTGCAATTTGATAGCCACCATAGCTAACAGAGTAGATCTTAAATGTTCTTAGCACAAAAAAGAAATGGCAATTATGTGACATGATGGATAGTTAACTTTCCTGCCATTTGCCACTTATTAGAGGTGCCTCTGAAGTTATGTTGTTGTTATTGATCTTGCTTCTGCATATAGTTAATGAGTCTGAGGGACAAAGATATTAGTAAAGTGAGTGTATGTATGGATTCATAAAGACAATATGAGAGAATGATAATATGCAATTGATTGTGGTTATATTGATTTCCTTTAAGCATTTGGAATTTAAGAATGTTTGGTTCAGGGGAAGAAGAATAAAACAGATTTTAGAGATCCTGCTCAATGTTATTGATATATGAAGAGGCCAACAGCCCTGCATCCTCATTCTAGGGCATGCAGAAGGAAGAAAGAAGAAATGGGATGAGAAGTAGCTGGACAGGGATTGAGGTTAAAAACTATTAACAAGCTCTTCTCTCTGTGACTGCTAGCAGAGATAAGCAGTTGTCTGTGCCTTTAACTTAACCCTTTTTAATCAATGGCAATGACCAAGTACTTTAGTAGTATAGTCAGAGTAGTTAAGAGTTCAGGCTATAGCATCAACCAGACCTGGATTTGCATCCCAGCTGGAACATTTATTAGCTTTGTGATCTTGAAGAGGTAACTTAACCTCTCTGTGTCTCAGTTTCTTCATCTGTAAAATGGGACTAGTAATAAAGTCTCTTCATTAGTATTGCTGAGGGATTAAATTACATGATGTATTTAAAGTACTTGGCATACTGCCTGACATATTAAGTGTTTAATAAATACTAGCTGTTGTTATCATTTTAGCCATTATCATCATCATCATAATCATTGTTATATGCCTTGTCCTTTCTAAAGTACCTTCGCTCTGGATCTCATCCTTTTCAGTCCCCTTGGGGATCTTTCTCTCTTATATTTTCAGCCTTTCCATACCTATTGACTCCTTCCTATCAGCTTCTCATATCTTAAATCTCTACTTTTATACACTTCCTTGGACTCTATCTCCCTCTAGTTACAGCCTCGCCTTGCTCTTCCCCTTCACAGCTAAACTTTATTAATAAAGTTATCTATATTCAGTATCTTTTCATTCTCACTTCCCATTCACTCCTCAAACCCGTAGTCAGCTAGTTTATCCAACCCCCTCCCAATTAAAATTAGTCTCTCCAGGGGCCAGCCCCATGGCAGTAGTGGTTAAGTTCAGCACGCTCTGCTTCAGTGGCCTGGGTGCATGGGTCTGGTTCCCATGTGCGGACCTACACCACTCGTGAGCAGCCATGCTGTGGCAGTGGCCCACATACAAAATAGAGGAAGATGGGCACAGATGTTAGCTTAGGGTGAATCTTCCTCAAGCAAAAAGAGGAAGATTGGCAACAGATGTTAGCTTGGGGCAAATCCTCCTCAGCGAAAAAGAAAAAGAAATTACTTTCTTCAAAGTCACCAGCAAATAACTTATTTACCATACCCAACATGTACCTTTCAGTGTTCATCTTATTTGACCCCTGGGGCATGCCATTAACCACTACCTCTTCTTAAATATCTCTTCTTTTCTAGTTTTCCTCCTATATCTCTGACCATTTTTCCTCAGCCTCCTGTGCTGGGTTATTTTCCTCTGTCCACGTACTAAATATTGTTCTTCCTGAAGGTTTTTTCCTTGTCCCTCTTTTTTTACTTGAAATGATCTTTCCAAATGACTTCTTCCCTGCTGTTGGGTTCAGCTATCATCTACAGACAACTACAAAATCTACTTGTCTTCTGAGTTAAACATCTTTGACTGGTTCCTAGATAATCCTGACCTAGAAGTTTCACAGAAAGCTCAACATGGCCAGAACTGACCTTTCTCATTTTAATTGTATTTATATTAGGTTCTCCTTGATTTTATTCCTTCCATCTTTGTTTATTACTTATTTTACTTTTTTGTTTGCTTTTCCTTATTTTTGCATTTTTTCTAAATTACTATTAATTTTATTTTCACCTTGTTAATCTGAAAATTCTACTTTAGTTTTCCAGTTCATTAATAGTCACCTTTCCTTTCCCTGTTAACATTTTCAGCCACATATGACTCAACTATTTCAACATGTTCCTAAAATGAATTTCTTCCTAAACTCTCTGCACCTTATCATTATCATCCAATTACACATCTGCCTGGAATGCTCTCTCCTCACCTCAATCTCATCCATCTCTAAGACATTTCTTTAAACAACACCCCATTAGAATAACTTCCTTTCTTATGGCCCCACTATATCTTCTGTCCAACTCTATTATAGTGCCTATCATATTTTATTGGTACTTATTTACTTCATCTCTTCTTACTAGACTATGGACTTCTTTAAAACAGAGACTATATCATACTCATGCCTGCTGTATTCCCAGAGTCTGGCAGATATAGGCTTTAATATGTATTGAATATGTTTAGAAGAAACCTATAGTGTCATTAATATTTCAAAGCACAAAAAAAGTACAGCTGGCTGTGGGGGTAAAACAATTAGGAAATGAGATTTATTTCTTCATGAAAAGAAAATGACACAAGTAGATTCAGTAATCATTTCATATATAATTTTCTAAAATTTTGATATGTTCTCTTTTCTCCACTGAACAGAAGAATTTAATTTTTTCCTCTTTAGCATTCAAGTGTTTCACTGTCTTAAGCATGAAGGAACAGGTGGCAGGACACTGCTAGTAGATGGATTCTATGCAGCAGAACAGGTACTTCAAAAGGCGCCTGAGGAATTTGACCTCCTCAGCAAAGTGCCATTGAAGCATGAATATATTGAAAATGTTGGAGAATGTCACAACCACATGATTGGGGTTGGGCCAGTCTTAAATATCTACCCCTGGAATAAAGAGCTCTATTTGATCAGGTGAGTACCAAAGAACTATCCCCCAATGTGATGCATTTACTAAATATTAGCCTTCTAACCCTAAGGTCCTTATATCTGCCACATTTTAATCTTCCTATTCTATAACTTTTTGTTAGTACAATTTCTATTCTTATTATAATTCCAATGGAATAATAAATAGGCCAACAGGCAAGGAATACTAGATTTTTTAGGGGCAGATGTTTGAGATAGATAGTATTTAAAAATGAAAACACTATTAAAATCAAACACAGTTATTAAATTGTGCTCAGTGACTTAACAGCTAGGGTACCCAAAGGCATGATGACCACAACATTTGTCTGTAGCCCAGATTTATGGAAATCTCCTGACTTGTATATCCAATAATCTGCTAGATATCTCCACTTAGATATCTTGTAGGATCATAAAGCACATCATATTCAAAACTGAAATCATCATCTCTACTCATTTCAAGCCTACTCTTCCCACACCCATTTGTTGTGAAGATAAAAAATAAATTCTTGCCATTGCCTTTATCCTTGGATTGTAGGGACTATGTAAATAGTAATTCACTTCCCTTGGATAAGCTTCTCTGGAAAACTCTCCCTCAGTCATCTCTTGTATCCCCATTGCCTAGAACAATGAGTTGGTGCTCAATAATTTTTGCAGAATTTTATTATGAACATTTTTAAACATACAAAAAAGTTGGAAGCATTTACAGGGAAACCTCATAGACCTACTATTAAGATATTACTATACCTATCAATCCATCTATCCCTCTGTCAATTAATCTTATTTTTGATACATTTCAAACTACATTACAGATATGAGTATATGTCCCCCTAAAATACTTCAACATTTATATCCTTAAGTAGAGTTCAATATTTGTCTACAGATTTTTTTATTTTGAGATAAAGTTTACATAAAGTGATGTTAAAAAATATTAAATATACACTTGCTAAGTTTTGACAAATGCATACACGTATGTGTATATATATATATAATATATAATATTACCATCACTACAGAAAGTCACCTTCCCAGTCCACCTTCCTGCACACATACCCCAGAGGAAACCACTGTTTTGATTTTTTTACTACCATAGATTAGTTTTGCTACCATAGATTAGTTCTAGAAATTCATCCCATAAAATAAACCCATTCTTTTGTGCATAAACACCTGGGCTGTTTCCAGTTTGGGGTTATTATGAATAAAGCTGCCATGAATGTTTATGTAAAAGCATTTTTGGGGAACCAGCCCCATGGCATAGTGGTTAAAGTTCTATGCACTCAACTTCAGCGGCCCACATTCACGGGTTTGGATCCCAGGTGTGGACCTACTCCACTCATCAGCCATGCTGTGACAGCATCCAACATACAAAGTAGAAGAAGATTGGCACAGATATTAGCTCAGCAACAATCTTCCTCAAGCAAAAAAAATAGGAAGATTAGCAATGGATATTAGCGCAGGGAGAATCTTCCTCACCAACAAAAAAAGTGTATTTTTGTAGATATGATATGTTTTCATTTCACTCAGGTAAATACCTAAGAGTGGAATTTCTGAGTCGTAGAGTAGGTGAGTGTTTAGTTTCATAAGCAACTGCCAGAACATTTACTAAAGTAGTTGTTCCATTTTATACTATCATCAACAATGTATGAGAGTTGTCAGGCTTATTAATTTCAGCTATTGTGATGGATATCTCCCTGGGGTTTTAATTTGCAAATTTTTGTGACTGATGGTGTTGAGCATCTTTCCATGTGTTTATTGGCCGTTCATATATCTTATTTGTGAAGTATTTGGTTAAATCTTTGGTCCATTTTCTCATTAGGTTGTATTTTCATTGTTGAGTTGTAGGAGTTCTTTTATATACCCTGGTCACCAGTTCTTACCTGAATCATGTTTTAGGAATATTATCTTCTAGTCTGTGGCTTACCTATTTATTTTTTTAAGTGTCTTTTTATGAGCAGAAAATTTTAATTTTAATAAAATGTAATTTATCAGTTTTTTCTGTAATGGTTGTCGTGTCTGTGACATGTATAAGAAATCTTTACCCCCATGACATGATGATATTCTCCTATGTTTTCTAAAGGTGTGTTGTGGTTTTATCTTTTTCATTTAAGTCTGTGATCTATCTCAAATTAATTTTTTCTATGTTTTAAGGTAAGGGTAGAAGTGCATATTTTTTACGTATGGATATCTAGGTGTTATAGCAGCATTTGTTGAAAAGATCTTCCTTTCCCCCATTGGATTGCTGTTGCAACTCTGTCAAAAATAAAATGACCATATAAATGTGGGTTTGTTTCTGGGCTATTTGGTTCCATTATCTATCTTTGAATACTTATGATAGTTCCACATTGTCTTGTCTACTGCAGGTTTACAGTAATTCTTGAAATCAGGTAATACGTTTGTCAACTTTGTTATTTTTCAAGATTATTTAGGATATTCTAGATCCAAGGTCTACAAACTTTTCTATAAAGGGCCAGATAGTAAATAGTTTAGGCTTTGTGGGTCATATGGTCGCTATTGCAACTACTCAATACCGTAGAAACAAAACAGCAGCCATAGACAATATGTAAGTGAATGGATGTGGCTGTGTTCTAATAAAACACTTAGGGAAACAGGCAGTGGGCTGGATTTGGCCCACAAACCATAGTTTGCCAACCCCTGTTCTAGAGTCTTCATATTTCCATATATATTTTAAAATCAGCTTGTCAATTTTTTTTCTTTCTTTCTTTCCTTTTTTTGGTGAGAAAGATTGGCCCTGAGCTAGCATCTGTTGCCAATCTTCCTCTTTTTGCTTGAGGAAGGTTGTCCCTAAGCTAACGTCTGTGCCAGTCTTCCTCTATTTTGTATGTGGGATGCCTGCCACAGCATGACTTGATGAGCAGTGTGCAGGTCTGCACCTGGGATCTGAACCCATGAACCCTGGGCCACTGAAGCAGAGTGTGCAAACTCAACTACTACACCACCGGGCCAGCCCAATCAGCTTGTCAATTTTTAGGAAAAAGCCTGTTAGGATTATCATTGGGATTGCTTTGAATCTATGGATCATTTTGGTGAGAACTGAGTCTTCTAATCCATGAACTTGAACTCTTTATTTATTTAGTCGTCTTTAATTTCTCTCAGCAATGTTTTGTAGTATTTAAGATACAGATCTTATGTATCTTTTGTTAATTTTATTCCTAAGTATATATGTTTTGATGGTATTGTAAAATAAAATTTTAATAGTATTTTCCAATTGTTTGCTGCCATTATGTAAAAACAATTGATTTCTTTTTAAATTAGCATTTTATTCTATAGCCTTCCTAAAGTCATTCATTATTCTAAAAAGTTTCTGTTTTTTAGGTTTCTTAGGATTTTCTGTATGGACAATAATGTTGTAGGGACAGTTTTATTTCTTTCTTTCTAATCTATATATAGCTTATGTATTTGTTTGCTTTTTTTTTTTTTTTTTTGCCTTATTGCACTGGCTACCACCTCCAGTAGTATATTAAATAAGAGTGGTGAGAGTAGACATCCTTAGAATGAAAGTGTTCAGTATATGATGTTAGCTGTAAGGGGTTTAATGATGGCTTTTATCAGTTTGAGGAATTTCCCTCCCAAGTTTACTGAGAGTTTTTTTTAATCATGAATGAGTATTGAATTTTGATAAATGCTGTATCTTCATTTATCAATTGAAATAATCATGTCATTTTTCTCCTTTATTCTATTAATATGGTAAGTTACATAGGTTTATTTTCAAATGTTAAACCAACCTGGCACTCCTAGGATAAACTTTACTTGGTCATGATTTATTACTATACATACACACACATATACATATGTGTGTGCATGTGTATGTTAATAGTGTGGTTCCAATCAAGAGATAGATACCACACAGTAGGTTAACAGGGAAAATTCAATATAAAGAATCATGAACTATGATAAAAGAGTAAGTATAAGACATAAAGAAATTCAGTATAGTACCCTAGGGCTGAGGCAGAGTATCCAAGGAAGAATAAACCTAGAAGAGGTTCAGACCTCAAAGAAAGAGTGTTCAGCCACCTGATATAAGAGAAGTTTGCTGGTTAGGCCAGGCAGGAGCTGGTCTAGAGTTGCTGAGCAAACAATAGGCCACCCTCCCAGAGTGCAGGCAGGGGAGCAGGCAAGCAGCAACTGGTGGTGTGAGTGTGCAAAGGGAGTTTGGGTGCCAGTGAAACCAGGAGGACTTAAGAACAAATAGATTGCATGAGTTAGGAGTGAGGAATGGGAGCTTGCAGAATGACTGTTCAGTGTGTGACCCCGCAGAACATAGGAGACTATGCTTGTCATGTAGGGGCTTGCCCAGGGAGTCTAGACAGGTAGCTGCATGTAGGCCATGCGGGGGCTCTGGTTTACCATGTCGAGAGGATTGTGGGAAGGTTACCGATCACCAGGCTGAGGCTGCAAGGTTGCATAGGGACCAAGTCCTGGGCTCAGAGGACTGGAACTACCTGATGTCCTCACACTTACACAGAGGAGGGCCCCGGCCAGGGCCAGAAATAGCAAAAGAACCTCCTTCTCTTGTAGTGTCCCTCCAGCACCCTCTACTGAGAAAGTTTAATATTGTGCTTGCTATAAAGGAGGAATGCTTAAAAGAATTATTATATGAAGAACATATATGTAAGGATGTGTTCAGAACTGAGAAACAATAAATTGGTAACTGACACATAGGCATAGCTGGTTTCAGCTTAGTAATATCATGTTGAGAAATTTTGCATCTAGGTTCAAAGGTGATATAGGTCTGCAATTTTCTTTTTTTGTAATGAGTTTGTCACATTTTGGTATTATACTGACTTTGTAAAACTCTAGTTTACCAAAGAGTTTGTGTAATATTAGTGCTATTTCCACCCTAAAGGTTGCTAGAATTTACCAGGGAAACTGTCTGGGAATGGAGTTTATTTTATGGGAAGGTTTTGGATATTAAATTCAATTTTTTCTATAGATACAGAGCTAGTAAGATTTTCTGTTTCCTCTTTAATGGTTCTTTCAAGAAATCTGTACATTTTATCTAAGTTGTCAAATTTGTAGTCATTCATAATATTTTCTTATTATTTTCATAATGTCTATAGGCTTTATAGTGATATCAGATTCTTGATATTGGTAACTTCTGCTCTCTTTTTTCTCATTTAGTCTAAGAATTTATTGATTTTTTTTGGTCATTTCAAAGAGTTACCTTATTTTCTTAATTCTCCCCATTGTTTCTATTTTTTGATTTATGTTCTTCATTATTCTCTTATTTTTATATATTTTTGGTTTAATTCATTCTCATTTTTCTAGTTCCCTAAGGTAAACCTTAGGTCATTGATTTTATACATTCAGTCTTTTCTGATATAATCATTTAAAGCTATATTTTTACCTCTAAGCCTTTTAGCTGTATCTCACAAATATTGATATGTCTTATTTTCATGATAATTAAGTACAAAATATTTTCTAATTTCACTTATATTTTCTTTAACCATGTATTAATTAGAAGTATGTTCTTTAATTTCCAAATATTTGAGATTTTTCTAGGTATCTTATTGTCAATTTCTAATCGAATTCTGTTGTTGCCAGGAAACATATTCTATAGATTTGAAGTTTTAAAATTTTATTGTGACTTTGTTTTCAGCCCAGCAAATGGTCTTTCTTGGTGAACACACCACATGCACTTGAAGAGCATGTGCATGTGTTCTTCATTTCTTGGGTGTACTATTTTATAAAAATCAATTAGGTCAAGGTGTTTAACAGTGTTATTTGATATTCTGTGTCTTTTCTGATTTTTTTGTCTAATTGTTCTGTCAAGTACTGAGAGAACAACATTAAAGTATCCAAATAATATTGTGATTTTGTCTATTTCTGCCTTTAATTCTATCAGTTTTTGCTTCATGCATTTTGAATATCTGTTATTAAGCATGTACCCATTTATGATTTTTACGTCTTCCTGATGAAATAACCCTTTGTCACCATGAAATGTCCCTTTTTAACTTTGTTGTGAAGTCTATTTTATCTGAAATTAATTTAACCACTCCCACCTTCTTACACTTACTCCTCGCATGCTATTTAATTTTCCATCTTCTTTTTTCTAACTTGTCTGTGTTTTTATATTTAAAGTGTGGTTTTTAACCAGCATATACTTTAGTCTTGCTTCTTTATCTAGTCTTCCAGTCTGACGGTCTGTTTTAATTGGGATATTTAGTGCATTAACATTTTTGAAAGCTTCAAAACTTTTTAAAAGTTTTTATTTGTATACCATAAAATTAATCTGCTTTAAGTGTGCAATTCAATGACTTAGTATACTTACAAAGTTGTGTAACTGTTATCACAATCCAGTTTTGGGGCATTTCTGTCAACCCAAAAAGTTCCCTTGTGCCACTGAAGCAGTCACTCTCCATTCCCCACCACAGCCCTCATCCCAACCCCTGGCAATCACTAATCTACTTATCTCTATGGATTTGCCTATTCTGGACATTTCATATAAAGGGAACCATATAATATATAGTCTTTTGTGTCAGCTCTCTTTTATTTAGCATAATGTTTTCAAAATTCATCCATGTTGTAATATGTGTCAGTTTAATTGCTGAATAGTATTCTATTCTATATATCACATGTTGTTTATACATTCAACAATAATGAATATTTGGATTATTTCTCACTTGAGGCTATTCCAAAAAATACTGCTCTGAACACTTGCGTACAAGTCTTTGTGTAGACATGTGTTTTTATTTCTCGGGTAGATTTCTAGGAATGGGATTGGTGCTTCATACAGTAACTCTATGTTTATCCCTTTGAAGAACTGTCAAACTGTTTTCCACACTGTATGTAACAGTTTACATTCCTGCCAGTAATGTATGATGACTTCAGTTTCTTCACATCCTCACAAGCACTTGTTATTATCTGTCTTTTTGATTATACCCATCCTAGTGTGTGTGAAGTAGTATCTCATTTTGGGTTTTGATTTGCATTTCTCTGATGACTAATGATGTTGAGCATCTTTTCATGTGCTTCTTGGCCACTTATATATCTTCTTTAGTCAAATCTTTTGCCTATTTTTGAATTGGATCATGTGTCATCTTGTTTGTAAGTTTTATGAGTTCTTTAAATATTCTGGATACAAGTTCCTTATTGGATATATTATTTGCAACTATTTTGCTCCCAGTGTGTGGCTTGTCTTTTTACTCTCTTGAGTGTGTTCTTCAATATGCTAAAGTTTTAAATTTTGATGAAGTTCAAATTATCTATTTTTTGTTGCTTGTGCTTTTTGCGTTGTATCTAAGAAAGCTTTACCTAGTCGAAGGTAATGAAGATTTACTCCTATGATCTATTCTAAGAGTTTAATATTTTCAGCTCTTACATTTAGGTCTCTGATTCATTTTTTTTTTTTTGAGGAAGATTAGCCCTGAGCTAACATCTGCTGCCAGTCCTCCTCTTTTTGCTGAGGAAGACGGGCCCTGAGCTAACATCCATGCCCATCTTCCTCTACTTTATATGTGGGATGCCTACCGCAGCACGGCTTGTCAAGTGGTTCCATGTCTGCACTTGGGATCTGAACCATTGAACTCCAGGCCACCGTAGCAGAATGTGCACACTTAACTGCTGCGCCACCGGGCTGGCCCCTCTGACCCATTTTTTAGTTAATTTTTGTTATGATATTACGTAAAGGTCCAACCTCATTCTTTTGCATGTGGTTGTTCAGTTGTCCCAGCACTATTGTTGAAGAGATTATTCTTTCCCCCATTGAATGGTCCTGGCACTATTATTGACAATCAATAATACATAGATATATGGGTTTATTTCTGACTCTCAGTTCTATAACATTGACCTATATGTCTGTCCTTATGCCTAGTCCATTAACATTTAATGTAATTATATTTTTTATTTTTAATCTTTTGTTTTCTCTTTGCCTGATCTATTTTTTCTCTGTTCCTCCTTTCCATTCTTCTTATGGATTATTTTAATATTTTTAATTATATTTTAATTTATGCACCATGTAAACTTTTTTTCTGGCAGCTTTCAAGATTTTCCCTATATGTTTGGTTTGCAGAAATTTGGCTGTGATGTTCCTAGATGTGGTTCTCTTTGTATTCATCATAATGGGAATTCTCTGAGCTTCTTGAATCTGTAAGTTTATGTCTTTCGCCAAATTTCAGTCATTATTTCTTCAAATTTTTCTGCTCCATTTTCTCTCTTCTCTTTCTGGAACTCCAATTACACATGTCAGAGCTTTTGGTATTGTCTGACAAGTCCCTAATGCTCCGTTCATTTTCTTTTCAAAAGTTTTTTTTATCTTTTCTTCAGATAGATTAAATAAAATTATCCAGTTTTCAAAATCACAGACTCTTATCTGCCAACATCACTCTATTGTTAAGCCCATCTAGTCAATGTTTTAATTCAGATATTTACATTTGGTTCTTTTTTATAGTTTCTATTTCTTTGCTGAGAGTTTCTATCCCTTCATTACAAGCATAGTTTTCTTTATCTCATTGCATTTAGTGATAACAGCTGCTTTAAAGTCCTTGTCTGATAATTCCAACATCTGGGACATTTCCAGATTGACCTTTGCTGATTTTCTTTCCTCTTGATAATAGGTCACATTTTTCTGGTTCTTGTTACATTGAATACTTTTGAATTTTATTCTGGAGAATGTGAATATTATGTTATTGAGACTCTACATTCTATTATATTTCTCCAAAGAATTTTGATTTGGGGTTTTTTTTAAAGAGGCAATTAATTTACTTGTACTCAAAATTCAAGCTGTTCTTCGATATCTCAAATTTGTGTTCAGTTATTTTATCTCTAGATGTAACGCTGGGAGTTTGTCTTGCACATGTGCAATTCCGGGGTCATCCAGATATTTGGGCAGAGCTTATACATATGTATAATCAGATTCTCTCCTTTCTAGGATTTCCTCTTCACTTTCTGGTGGCAGTGATTGCCCCAAACTCTATCCTCTGGGTCTTCAGGCCAGAAAGACTGAGAGTTTTCTTTTGGGTTTTTAACTACCATGTATGATGCAGGCTGTGGCACACCCTCAAGCTAGACGCTATGAAAATGAGAAGCTCACCTAGTGTAATTCCTTTCTTCCAAGTGTTGACCCCCATCCAGAATCTACCTCTACAGTACCTTCAGGCAATTGTTTTTTGTATTTTGTCCAGAGTTTTTAATTGTCACCTATGAGAGGAGGGGGTTGATCCAGTAGAAATTTCCTTAGTCATTACCAGAAGCAGAGCACAGAGCTCAATATTTTTTCATAAAATAAAAATATAGCATGCTTTGTATATAAGTAAGCTTTTTCTATAAATGAGATATTGTAACAGGTAGAATGACTATTCATGTTTTAAAACTTAAACATTTTAGAGCAAGGGATATTAAAATGCAAATATTTAGATAGAACTGTTTACCTATCCTTCAGCCATTATTATTCAAAGCTTAGTCTAACCCTGTCCTCCAAATCTGAGTATAAATAACTCACTATGAAGACTTTCATGGATTCTAGGGCTTGTTTTTATAGCTTGATGTAGGTAACTAGTGTTCATTTTAGCTAATATTATTGACCTCCTGTGTGTCAAGCACAGTGTTAGTGTGTAATGTATAATGTTTAGGTAACCCTCACAATCATATAAAATAGTTAGTATTCTCAGTTTTAAGATGGGGAAGCTGAGGCTCAAGGAGATCAAATAGTTTCTCTAAGATCACGCATCTGAACTGGGATTGTAACTGTGATCTATCTGACTACAGTGCACATCATTTTTCACTTACACCACAGTACGTCAAATGTATTTTCCATTCAGTCACTGAGCTCCCTTTACTTGGAAAATCTTCAATTGTCTGTCAACTAATGAGAAGAATACTTTAATTGAGCCTTCCTAGCTTTTCTTATCAGATAAGTATCTGCTTTATTTGCTTCCCTCTACTTCCAGGTGTTTCTTGCATCGTATCAAAGCAGAAAAAAAGAGGAAAATTACACAATAATATGATGACATTACTTTGTGCAAAAGTCCAGTAATCATCTTATTCTAATCATAAGAACATTGCAAATCTAGTTTACTAATCTGTAATAAACTTTTCCTGCTATCAGCCTTAGAAAATATCATGTAATATAAATAGTGAATACTAGATCCCATGTGACCTTGGGCAAATCACAATGCCTTATCTTTATGTCCCTTATCTATAAAGAAAGATAATTATTAATAGCTGTATTACTTACCTAATAGGGTTATTGGCTAGAGAGTCAATGAGATTGTATATATGAAACACTTATAAACTGTAAATCTGTATTTGAAGTCAAGAGATTACAGTTATGATCTGTAAAAAGTTGACCTTATGAATCAGCATACACAAGAATTAGATTATTGTCCTGCTCTTCTGGTACAAATGATGAGTTAAAGTATTAAAGAAGCCTGATTTTAAAACCACTCTGCTACTTATAAACTATAGCAGGTTTAGCCTTTCTAAGCTCTAGTTGCCTTACATGTAAAAGGAGGCTAATACCACCTTCCCTTCTGGGGTGATGAAATGATTAAATGAACTATTTGTGCAAATAGCTAACACAGCACTAAGGGTTTCTGAAAGTGACAATGGGTGTCAAGACCCTGATGAAGACTATGCTTCCTCACCCCATTTTCCCTATGGGATAAAGGACTACTATATGCATTCTTTCATTTGATTCTCACAATAGCTCTGTGAGATAAGCTCAGCAGATGTTATTATGCTCATTTTATATAAGAGAAAACTAAGAATATTGGCTCTGATTGTGCCATGTACTTTCTAAACCTAATGAATACTGTCTGATGTCTAAAAAGAGTACCATTAAATGTTTATTTCTCTTTGAAAAGAATAGTTTTGGCAATATATATTAAAGATGATCTTACACATACCTTATGACCCAACAATTCTATTCTTAAGTTTATATCAAACATAAATGAGTATATACGTTCACCAAAAGACAAGTAATGGAATGTTCATACAAGCACTATTTTTTTAAATTTTTTCCAATTTTATTGAGATATAATTGACATATAATATTGTATTAGAGTAATGTATACAACATAATGATTTGATATATGCATATATTGCAAAATGATCACCACAGTAAGTCTAGTTAGCATCCATCACCACGTAGTTACAAATTTTTATTTCTTGTAATGAGAACTTTTAAGATCTACTCTATTAGCAACTTTCAAATATACAAGACAATATTGTTAACTATAGTCACCATGCTGTACATTAGATCTTCATGACTTATTTATCTTATAACTTGAAGTTTGTACCTTTTGACCACCTTTACCCATTTCCCACATCCTCCATTCCCACCTCTGGCAACCACCAATCTGTTCTCAGTTTCTATGAGTTTACTTTTTTAGATTCCACATATAAGTGGTACCATACAGTATTTATATTTCTGTGTCTGACTTATTTCCCTTAGCATAATGCCCTCAAGGTCCATCCATGTTGTCACAAATGATGAGATTTCCTTCTTCCTGTGGCTGAATAATGTTTATGTGTGTGTGTGTGTGTATATATTTTTTAATCCATTTATCCATCAATGGACACATAGGTTGTCTCCATGTCTTGGCTATCATAAATATTGCTGTAATGAACATGGGGATGCAGGTATCTCTTCAAGATAGTATTTTCATCTCCTTCAGATAAATGACCAGAAGTGGAATTTGTGGATCATATGGTAATTGTATTTTTAATTTTTTGAGGAACCTCCATACTGTTTTCCATAGTGGCTGTACCAATTTATGTTCCCACTGGCAGTGCACAAGTGTTTCCTTTTCTCCACATCCTCTTCAACACTTGTTATCGCTTGTCTTTTTGATGACAGCCATTCTAACAGGTGTGAGGTGATTATTTCACTGTGGTTTTGATTTGCATTTCTCTGATAATTAGTGATGTTGATCACCTTTTCATGTACCTGTTGGCCATTTGTGTGTCTTCTTTGTAAAAATGTCTATTCAGATCCTCTGCCTATTTTTTAATCAGATTGTTTTTTGGTATTAAGTTGTATGAATTCTTTATATGTTTTGGATATTAACCCCTTATCAGATACAGGATTTGCAAATATCTTCTCATTCCATAGATTGCCTTTTCATTTTTTTGATGGTTTCCTTTGCTGTGCAGAAGCTTTTTAGTTTGATGTAATTCCATTTGTTTATTTTTGCCTTTATTGCCTTTGCTTTATTTGTAAAATCCAAAAAACCATTGCCAAGACCAAAGTCAAGGAATTACTCCCTGTGTTTTCTTCTAGGAGTTTTATAGTGTCAGGTCTTACATTCAAGTCTTTAATCCATTTCGAATTGATATTTGTGAGTACTGTAAGATAGGGGTCCAGATCTATTGTTTTGCATGTGGTTGTCCAGTTTTCCCAACACCATTTATTGAAGAGACTATTCTTTCCCCATTTGGCTTCCTTGTCAAATATTAGTTGACCATATATGCATGGACTTATTTCTGGGCTCTCAATTATATTCTTTCGGTCTATGTGTCTATTTTAACGCCAGTACCATACTGGTACTGTTTTGATTATGATACCTTTGTAATATAGTTTGAAATCAGGAAGTGTGATGCCTCCACCTTTGTTCTTCTTTCTCAAGATTGCCTTGGCTTTTAGGGGTCTCTTGTGGTTCCATATGAATTTTAAGATTGCTTTTTTCTATTTCTGTGGAAAATGCCATTGGAATTTTGATAAGGATTGCATCGAATCTCTAGATTGCTTTGGGTAGTGTGGCTATTTAATAATATTAATTCTTCCAATACATAAGCACAGATGTCTTTCCATTTATTTATGTCATTTTCAATTTCTCTCATCCATGTCTTATAAGCTTTAGTGTATGGATCTTCTGTCTCCTTGGTTAAATTTATTCCTATTTTACTCTTTTTGATACAATTATAAATGAGATTGTTTTCTTAATTTCTCTTTCTGATGGTTTGTTGTTAGGGTATAGAAACGAAACAGATTTTTACATATTGATTTTGTATCCTGCCACTTTACTGAATTTGTTTATTAGTTCTAACACTTTTTTGGTGGAGTCTTTAGGGTTTTCTATATATAATATTATGTCATCTTCAAATAGAGACAATTTTACTTCTTCCTTTCTAATTTGGATGTTTTTTATTTCTTTTTCTTGCCTAATTGCTCTGGCTAGGACTTCCAGTACTATGTTGAATAAGAGCAGTGAGAGTGGGCATACTTGTCTGGTTCCTGATTGTAGAGGAAAAGCTTTCAGCTTTCACCATGGAGTATGATGGTAGCTGTGGGCTTGTCATATATGGCCTTTATTAGGTTGAGTTACATTCCCTCTATACCCACTTTATTGAGTGTTTTTATCATGAATGGGTGTTGAATTCTGTCAAATGCTTTTTGTGCATCTATTGAGATGATCATATGATTTTTATCTTTCATTTGTTAATTTGGTTTATCACATTGGTTGAATTATAGATGTTAAACCATCCTTGCATCCCTGGAATAAGTCCTACTTGATTGTGGTGTATGATCTTTTTAATGTATTGTTGAATTCAGTTTGCTAATATTTTTTGAGAATTTTTGCATATATGTTCATCAGTGATATTGACTTATAATTTTCTTTTCTTGTGTCCTTATCTGTTTTTCGTATCAGGGTAATGCTGGCTTCATGAAATTAGTTTGGGAGTATTCCGTCCTCTTCAACTTTTTGGAAGAGTTTAAGAAGGTTTGGTACTAATTCTTTAAATGTTTCATAGAATTTAGCAGTGAAGCCATCTGGTCTTAGACTTTTCTTTTTGGAAAGTTTTTGATTACTAATTCAATCTCCTTACTAGTAATTAGTCTGTTCAGATTTTCTGTTTCTTCATGATTCTATCTTGGTTGGTTGTATGTTCCTAGGAATTTTTATCCCTTTCTTCTAGGTTGTCCAAATTGTTGATGTATAATTGTTCTTAGTAGTCTCTTGTGATCAGTTGTATTTCTGTGCTAGCAGTTGTAATGTCTCCTCTTTCATTTATAATTTTATCTATTTGAATCCTCCCTCTTTTTTTCTTGATAAGTCTAGCTATAGGTTTATCTATTTTGTTTATCTTTTAAAAAAAGCAGCTCTTAGTTTTTTTGATCTTTTATATTGTCTTTTTCATCTCTATTACATTTATTTCCACTCTGATCTTTGTTATTTCCTTCCTTCTACTAACTTTGGGCTTCATTTGTTCATTGTCTTGTTCCTTGAGGTGTAAAGTTAGGTTGTTTATTTGAGATCTTTCTTGTCTCTTATTGCCATGAATGTCCCTCTTAGAACTGCTTTTGCTGCATCCCATAAGATTTGGTATGTTGTGTTTCCCTTTTCATTTGTCTCAAGATATTTTTTTATTTCTCTTTTGATTTATTGACCCATTGTTTGTTCAATAACATGTTGTTTAATCTCCACACATTTGTGAATTTTCCAGTTTTCATCTTGTAATTGATTTCTAGTTTCATACCATTGTGGTCAGAAAATAGGCTTCGTATGATTTCAGTCTTTTAAAATTTGCTGAGATTTCTTTTGTGACCTAACATATAATTTATCCTGGAGAATGTTCCATGTGCACTTGAGAAGAATGTGTATTCTGCTGCTGTTGGATGGAATGTTCTGTAAATGTCTGTTAAGTCTATTGGTCTAATGTGTCATTTAAGTCCAGGGTGTCCATATTGATTTTCTTTTGGATTACCTATCCACTGTTTGAAAGTGGGGTATTGAAGTCCCCTACTATTGTTGTATTTTTGTCTATTTCTTCCTGTAGGCCTGTTAATATTTGCTTTATATTTAGGTGCTCCTATGTTGGGTGCATAAATATTTACAAGTGTTATATCTTATTGTTGGATTGATCCTTCTATCATTATATAATGACCTCCTTTAATAAGAGTATTACAGTCTTTGCCTTAAAGTCTATTTTTTGTGATATAAGTATAGCTACTCCTGCTTTCTTTTGGCTTCCATTTGCATGGACTATCTTTTTCTATCCCTTCACTTTCAGTCTGTGTATGTCCTAAAACTGAAGTGAGTCTCTTGTAGGCAGCATGTAGTTAGGTCTTGTTTTTTTAACCCATTCAACCACTCTATGTCTTTTGATTGGAGAATTTAGTCCATTTTATTTAAAGTAATTATTGATAGATATGAACTTACTATTGCCATTTTGTTCATTGTTTTCTGGTTCTTTTGTAATTCCTTTGTTTCTTTCTTCTTCTCTTTGTCTCTTCTTTTTTGATTTGATGATTTTTTGTAGTGATATGCTTAGAATCCTTTATCTTTTGTGTATCTATTATAGGTTTTTGCTTTGTGGTTACCATGAGGCTTATATAAAACATATTTATAACAATCTGTTTTAAACTGACAACTTAAGTTCAAACATGCACTAAAGTTCCATGTTTTTACTCTCCTCCCTATGTATGATGTTTTTGATGTCACAGTTTACATCTTTTTACCTTGTGTATCAATTAACAAATTATTAGAGTTATAGTTATTACTGCTTTTGTCTTTTAACCTTCATACTAGCTTTATAAGTGATTACCCACCACCATTACATTAGAGTATTCTGAATTTAACTGTATTTTTAACTTTGTTGTTCCTAATTAGTGCCATTTCCCCCTTTCAGCTTATAGAAGTCCCTTTAACATTTCTTGTAAGGCTGGTCTGGTAGTGATGAACTCCTATAGTTTTTGCTTGTCTGTAAACTCTCTCTCTCCTTCACTTCTGAATGACAGCTTTGCTGAGTAGAGTATTGTTGGCTGGCAGCTTTTCATTCAGCACTTTGAATATATCATGCCACTCCCCTCTGGCCTGCAAAGGTTCTGCTGAAAAGTCTGTTGATAGTCTTATGGGGTTTCCCTTATACATAACAAGTTATTTTTCTTTTACTGCTTTTAAGATATTGTCTCCTTATCTTTAATTTTTGACATTTTAATTACATTTTAATTACAGTGTGTCTTGACGTGAGTCTCTTTGAGTTGCTTTTATTTGGAACTCTCTGAGCTTCCTGGATCTAGATGTCTGTTTCCTTCCCCAGGTTAGGGAATATTTCAGCCATTATTACTTCGAATAAGCTTTCTACCCCTTTCTTTCTCTCTTTTCCTTCTGGGAGCCCTATGATGCAAATACTAGTTTGCTTGATGGTGTCCCATAATTCCCTTAAACTGTCTTCACTCTTTTTCATTATTTTTTCTTTTTGCTCCTTTGATTAGATGAATCCCACTTCTCTGTCTTCAAATTCACTTAATACTTTCTTTCACATTATCTAGTCTGCTGTTGAACTTTTATGTTGACTTTTTCAGTTCAATTATTGTATTCTTCAGCTCTATGGTTTGTTGGGTAATTTTTTATTTTTTCTGTATCTTTGTTGAAATGCTCATTTTGTCATGCATTATTCTTCTTACCTTGGCAGGCAACTTTTGACCATTAGTTTGAACTCCTTATCAGATAAATCATTTATCTCCATTTCATTAAGATCTGTTTCTGGAGCTTTATCTTGTTCTTTTGTTTAGAACATATTCCCGTTTCTTTATTTTCCTTGACTCTCTGTGTTGGCCTCTATGCGTTAGATAAAACAGCCACCTCTCCCAGTCTTGAAGGAGTAGACTCATGTAGGAGATGAACCCTATCTTTCAACTTTGCCCTAGCTCTTGGTCGTCTCTCAAACCTTTCTGATTGTCCCACCAGCCTTCTTTGTTCTTAGTGGCTGCCAGTAGTTGGAGGTGTGTCAAGACCTATCAGCATCCCAAAGGGGAGAATCTCAGTCAGCACCTTGATTCAGGCTGATTGGAAACCAGAGCCTCAGGCAGCAGCTTTGAAAGTATGCAAGTAGACCTCTTTAAGGGAAAGAAAGTCTGGGAGCTGGGTGTTTCTCTCTGCTCCCTCTGCACTGAGCCCTGGGGGGAAAGCCAGTTAAGAAGTGTTTCTGTGTTTCCTACTGTCCTGTGAAATCTGGAACTCAAGCCCTGGCTACCAGAGCCAGGCAGTCAAGGGGTGTGTCCCCTGGGCAGCAGCCACAAAAGCACCAATCTTGTGTGCAAGCTCATTTTAGGGAGACACTGGTGACTTGGAGTGGGCCAGAGGAAGAATGCAGAGATGGTGCCCACTGGCCTTCCCCATGTTCAGGGAGAATCACAGTCTGTCCCTAGATGTGTGCTAAATTAGAAGACTCACCATAATGCAGCAGCTTTTAAAGCATGCAAATAGGCCTCATTTAGGGAAAGGCTGAGAGTTGGGTGTTTCTCTCTGCTGTCTCTGTGCTAGGCCTCGGGGTATAACTATATGAGTCCTCACAAGCCCATTAAGAACTGTTTCTTTGTTTGCTATAGTCTGTTGGATCTTGGGGATTCAAGTCTCATTGTCTTTCAAGGCTAGGTGTTTTGGGGTCCTGTCTCTCAGGTGGAAGACTTAAAAGTTGAGGCACTAGATGTTGGGTCCAAATTCTTTACTCTTGAGGGAGAAGCTAGTTGTGTGTGAATTTTCTCCTGATTGTATGTCACTGCAACAGGGGTGAGGTTTATGGCAAGATTGTGACAGCTTTTCCTGCCCATTTTGATGTCGATTTTTACTCATTTACCCAAAGTGTGGGAGTCACTAAGCTAGTTTCTAGATTTCATTCAGAGGGAATTGTTCCATGTGTAGCTGTAGATTTGGTGTGTCCATGGAAGGAGGTGAGTTCAGGAGCCTCCTATGTTGCCATCATGGACCAGAACCTCCAGCACTATTTGTAATAGACCCAAACTGGAAACTACTCAAATGTCCATCAACAGTAGAATGGATGAATAAATTATGGTATAGTCACACAATGAAATTCTATATAGCACTAAGGATGAATGAACTACTGCTACACAGCACAACAATGATGTATCTCCTAAATATAATATTAAATGAAAGAAGCTAAGCAAAAAAGAGTACATACTGTAGTATTCCATTTATATAAAGTTTTATAAACAAGCAAAACTGATCTTTGGTGACAGAAGTCACAATGGTAGTTATTCTTGGGTTAGGAGAGGGACAAGATGGGAGAGGGGAACAAGGAAATGTTCTGGGGTTTGGGTAATGATCTATTTATTTACCTGGATGCTAGTAATATGGATGTGTTCACATCATGAAAATTCATCAAGCTTATGATTTGTGTACATTTCTGTATATATACTGTACTTCAGTAGAAAGTTAATTTGCTTTAGGTAAAAAAGAAATCCAGTATCTGAACAAAGGGTTTTCAGTCTCTTCTCATAGTACTCAGAATAGAATCCAAAGTCCTTACCAAGGCCTACAAGGCTATACATGATCTGGCCCATGGCTACCTCTTCCATATCATTTCTTACCATTATTCCCCTTGCTTACTCAGCTCCAACTACATGGCCTTCTTGCTGTTCTGCAAACATGATAAAATGTCTTTCTACCCTAAGACTTTTACTTGCTGTTCCCTCTGCCTGGAACACTCTTCCCTCAGCTTGGCACATTGCTATTTTCTTATCATAGAGGTACCAGCTCAAATATTACTTCTTCAAAAAAGTCGTTCATTCAACACTCCATCTGAACTAGACTTTAGTCACTTTTTATCATGTAACATTATTTTTTTCTTCATAGCACCTGTAACTAGTTGTGTATTTATTGTTCATCATCTGTCTTTCTCAATAGAATGTAAACTCCCCATAGGCTTGAATCATGTTGACACACCACCTAGCACATAGCAAGTCTTCATATAAATGTTAGGTTTGGATGAATGAATACCCCTGGGTAAACTATCTACTAGGCTGTAGCTGGGATTTCTCCCGAAAAGAGAAACACCTGAAAAGCTGTAAGTCATCCTGTTAAAAAGAAAGCCTTGTTAGTACAACCTTTCTTGCCCACCTCAGCTTGGTGAAGAGAAAACTCGGATCTTTCTCCAGTGCTTCTATGAAATTTGGCCAAGGGAATGTGCTTTAGATAAAATATCATATCCTAAGATGGGAGAAACCAGCTAGAATTTACCTCTATCCCCTACCCCCAGATTCTCTAAAGAAAAACAAAATATGGTCAGCAGGCAGTGGAGCTCCTCTCTACAGTCTTCTAGTCCTGAGAGTACATTAATTTATTATTGTTACCTCATTTCTGAGACAAGTAATGAATATAGGGAAAGCCATCTATAAAACTGCTCAATAAACAACAGATGTCTTTGACATGTGTTTGAGGAGGTCTTTATTTCTCATGATTTCATTTTAGGTACAACAACTATGACCGGGCTGTCATCAATACCGTACCTTATGATGTTGTCCATCGTTGGTATACAGCACATCGGACTCTAACAATAGAGTTGAGGAGACCTGAGAATGAGTTTTGGGTCAAACTAAAGCCTGGCAGGGTAGGTGCCAAACTCGAAAGATATCAAGTAAGCTTGTTATACTGAAGGAGTGAAGAATGGGTACTTATATAATATATGAGTCACTATCTTGCAAAGGAAAAAGAGAAAAGAGTCCTGGGTGTTGGTCCTGGTCTTGCCACTCACTCACTGAATGACCTGGAAGCAGACCCCACCCTGTATCTAGGCATCAGTGACTCAGTGACTCTATTTGTATGATGAAGGGAATAGTCCCTAAGGGTCCTTCCAGCTTTATAATTCCTTTTTTTTTTTTGCTCTTGATATTTCCTCTGGATGGAAAATATCTTCAGCTTAGCATAAAATATAATGAAATAGTTTAACCCTTTGAGAAAGTATATAAGAATTTAAAAAAGAAAACCAATTATCTTATTTGCTTTGATAAGAAAACAATTACTCAAGAAGCATAAGCTCCTCAAGTGCAAGGTCTATTACCTACTGTTGCCTTTGTAAATTCCATTTAGCCTCCTACAGGGCTATGCACATCCTAGTTTCCAAATGTTTGTTTAATCTCAAAATAAAAATACTTCATTGAATGTAACCAGGGAACAACCTAAAGTTTTCCTTTTGAATGATCTCTTCTGATTTAGGGCTCCTTTGGTCTGCCCTTGTTCTGATGGTGTTTTTTCTCTCTTTTTGCCCATTTACAGGTCCTATTTATAGACAATTGGCGTGTCCTACATGGCAGGGAATCCTTCACTGGCTACCGCCAACTCTGTGGCTGCTATTTAACAAGGGATGACGTATTAAACACTGCTCGTCTCTTGGGGCTTCAGGCTTAAAATTGACAGCATTGGGATTATGAACACACCTGGCACCCTGGCTACCAGAATTTCATATCAGCAGAATAATGTGGCAAAACATACTTAAAATTACCTCCTTACCCCATCACACAAAGCAGAAGCCACCCCTTTATGTAGTAGGAGAAACCTGTTGGAAAGAGGCCTGTAGTATGATAGCTCTCTTCTCCAAGTTATAACATGGGCTCATTTGTTTTTCAGAACTTTTGGTATAATCTTGGCCAGTCTACTTCAGAAATATAATCTCCACATTGATAGGGAAACAATATTCACTAAGTAAAAATTTCTTGCAACTAGACCAGTTAAAAAGAAATGCATTCCAAGATTCACAAAATTTTTGGCCTTAGGACACCTTAACACTCTTAAAAGTTATTGAGGACTCCAAAGAGTTCTTGAGTGCAGGTTATATCTATTGATACCTAATTGTATTCAGTATTAAGACTGAGAAATGTTTAAAATTCAAGAACACAAAAGCGCGCATCCTTCAGCTATCAGAGAGATGACATCACATGTCATGTAGCCTCTGGAAAAGTCTTCTGTAGATTCATGAGATAATGAGAGTAAAAAAGGCAAGTGTCATCTTAGTGTTATTATAAAAAATAGTTTTTAACCCACAGACCCAATAAAAGGGTATCAGGGACCCCTCCAGTTGTCTTCAGACCACACTTTGAGAACCAATGGGCTAGAGGATACCTTGGGACAGTCTTTTACATAGGCCTGTGGATTAAAGACTTTAGCTGAAACCCTAGATTTTTCTCTACAGTCTCCTAGAACTACAGATATTGTAGGAACTGTTTGATAACACAAGCTCAGTGATAAGGTGGGAACTGAACACAGTGTTTTATCTTGTGAGAAGGGTTATCTCCACCCAAGTCATGTCTCAAGGAACTAAACTAGGAAGTCACGATAGCTCCTATGGAACAAACCCATCAGTTCGGTAGCTCTGTGAGGCATTAATTGCAGAAAGTTTTTAGAGACTTCTGAGGTTCCATATGACAGTTCATACATACACACACACACACACACACATGCACACACACACACAGACACCCCATGAGAGAGTGCAGAGGGTTAGCCTGTAAGGTTGTTGAGGGAACTCATCATGATAGATGATGTGCCTCCAAAGAACTGGAGATTACTATCCAAACTTACAGTTTGGCTTTTGATGAAATTTGGGATGCAATCTGTTTTCCTCCATTTCTGCTGATCTTTTTTTTGGTTTTTTTCCTCTCTTAAAATATTATACATGTTAATTGCCAAGATTGACTGCATTAAATATAATACCATGTTTCTTTTATTTTTTAATGGCTTCCTTTATATACGGAGAGAGAGAGAAGAGAGAGAGATCGAGATGATAGATATGAGGCTTATTTTCCCCTGGCTGTCATAGAAAGTGAAGCTGTACAATAACCACATTGACCACTGTGGAATGATGAAAGAGGATCCAGGATAGGATGTGCACAAGAGTGGAAAAAAAGCATTACTAGTGAGGATAGGAGTCACAAAGCAAAGAAAACTCAGTACTCTGACAGAGAATGAAGCCTAATATGACGTTTTTAAGGAGTTCCTAGTTCACATTTAGTAGTTTATGCATTATTTTATTGACCATCTAGTGCTCCAAAGTATGTTCTCAGAATATTTCTACATTTTATTTGTACTATATAGGAATCTTCAGGGATCCTCCATGAAATTCTTTTTCCTCTTAGGTCAAAGGATTGATAATTAAGTTCAGGTCTTAAAGAGTATATCCATTAGCAATCAGAAAAGCAGTAACATTTTAATAGGCAATCTTTTCTCTCTACTATTATGTACTCCTAAAATATGTCACCATTAGTCTTCATAAGGATGTTTACCTTTTTTGAAATTTTGACTAAATTAGCCTTGAAAATTACACTATAACTGAGGTCAGCATTGATTTTATGACAAGCAAAGGACATATTCATGACCCTGGAGAGATAAGGACACAGATCAATCTTCTCTCTTACTGAAAGACTCTCTCCACCTTCTGGCTCCCCTGGGACCTTGATTCGTTAATTATTTCACCCTCGCTTTCCTGAATTTTCAATCAATACTTTTGTACAATGTATTCCCTTCAGAGGAAGAAACAGGGAAGGGAATTATTTGAGTCCTCTTCATGGAGCATTAAAAACTTTCTATGTGAGACGTTTCTTTTTTTACATCTCTTTCTTGTGTCCTTGAGAATGTAAGCACAGGTCTATGTCTACCAAGCTCACTGTAAAGTCACTTTTACCTTTTGCAGTGGTGGATAGGATCAGTAGGGTTAGGAGCACAGCACCTAACATAGTGTTTCATAATACAAATTTGTTGGAATAAGAGTAAATTAATGAATCTTTTTCAAACAAACTCACCAGAAATTGCCACATTCTCTATAAGTATGCCCTTTTGTGTTTGGCAGTTAACTAGCACTGAATTTTGTTTACCTTCATCTAGAGTGGCCAACCATCCAAGTGTGCCCAGGATTGAGAGGTTTCCTGGGCTGCAGAACTTACAGTTTTAAAACTGGGGAAGTCCCACATAAACCAGGACTGCTGGACACCCTACCTTTTTGCTGCCGTCTGTGTATTTAGTTTTCATCACTGCTTCCCATTTCTGTCCAACTGTTTGTGAATCATAACTTGGGTAGTCCATGATGAAAAGGAAAAAAAATGTATGAACTATAGTGTGTTGTGGTGGATCCCAAAGTAGTGTCCCCAGACCAGCAGCATCAGCATCATTTGAGAACTTGTTAGAAATGAAAAATCTCAGGACCCACCCCAGACTTCATAAATCAGAAGCTCTGGAGGGGGAACCCAGCAGTTTGTATTTTAGCAAGCCCTCCAGGAGATTCTGATGCCTGCCAAAGTTTGAGACTCACTGAAGGAAGAGCCCTGATGCTGACTTCTAGGCCCAGTTATGCTACTGACTCACTAAATGACTTGAGGCATGTCCCTCTCCTGTTTTGGGTTACAATGGGCTCTTCAGTTTTCTCTTCTACAGTTTAAAATGGAAGCCTTGGACTAGGCAGCATCTATAGGCTCTGCCACTCTGTAATTTTATTTGACCTCTCATAGCTTAAGTTTTCTCATATGGGCACAGTAAGGAAAATACCTTCCTCACAGACTTTTCTAACAAATTTGTTTACTCTTACATAAGATGTTTGCAGCACATAATGATGACCAATAATAATAGCTAACTCCTACATAGTGCTTTCTATGTGCTACACACTGTTCTAAGTGCTTTAAACCCCTATAGCAACTCTATGCCCATTTTATAAAAGAAATAGAGACAATAAGAAATTAAGCGGCTGACCCGGGAGCACATAGCTAACTAAGTGTCAGAGACTGGATTACAACCTCGACAATCTGGCCATAGAAACAGTGTTTTAACTAATATGCCATATTGCTCAATAAATGTTAATTCCAACCCCCTTTTCCATACTTACAAGGTCTGGCTGCTTTAACAAAGACAATGATCATCATCCCTACTTTCACAGTCCTTCCTACAAAATCTTAAAAGAATCATGAGAATATCTAGATTTGTTTTGCAAATAGTTTGCAAACGTCCACAAAAAACCCCTCACTTTCTAAAAAGTGTTTTCCACCTTCTCTAATTTTACCTCTTCCAAAGGTGGAAACTTGATGATAGAAGGAAATCAATCTGTTCAGCATTTTCCCTTCTTACTGCACTCTTGTAAACTACCAGTCAGTTGTTAGGGTCAAAACTATTTTACAGGATGTATTCATATCGCTGCCTCAGGGAGCTCTTGGGCATATTGGAGATCCACTCACAGAGCCAGCTGGTGGCTTAGCTCAGCTTCTAGTTGTGAGATCCGGCTGTGTCTGTGTCCTCACCTCCTGCAGCTCACCAGAGCCAAAGACTCTGGCAGATTTGGTAGTAGGGTTTTTTTTTTTTTTTCAGATTTACATTCAAGGGTTGGTGGGCTTGAGGGTAGTTCCATCCTAGTCCTTGGCTTTAAGCTGTGAGCCTGGCTTTTGTCCTCCATCTTGCTGAGAGTGCTTTTGGACGTTTATACCCTGCAGGAGCTTAACTTCTGGCTAACATTGTTTGCTTCCAGTCCAGCAAGCCTGTCATTTCAACACAGAGACAATCATCTCTTTTTTTTTTTTTTTTTTTTTGTCTTGGCCATTCCTTTTTGATTCTACCTTTTTGTATTTTGTCCATCATTGTTGTGTGTTTGGAGCAACGGGCTATCCATAGCAAGAACTCACTGTAAAATCTTGAATGGGAAGTCAATGGAAATCTTTCCCGTGTGGATTTTACTTTTCCCTGATTCCCTAAATTGAGTTTGCAAAATATGACTGCGTGATTTCTCAATGATTTAGGCTTATTGTTATGACTGTCTGTTTTTGTGCCAGGCTATGAAGCAGAATAAGGTCTTAGCTTGATTAATGGAATCCAAGCTTCCTTTCTGGAAAAAAATAATCAAGCATTCCTTACAATTGTGATAAATCATCTTAAGCCACGTCGGTGTGTATCATATGGATTAATAGTGGTATTCTAAGTTATTTTCTGTGTGGGTGCATAGGCATGGTAATTTATCCTGTGCACAAGTGAAGATCACAAGGGTCAATGCTATGCAAACCTGTGAAGTCGGCAAAGGTTTTTCTCTGTTAGCCCCATCTTTCTCCATGGTCTACCCTTTGCCTCACTGAGGTGGCCACTTCCTCCAATTCAGGTACTCAATATCCTCTCACCTTCTGCTTTCTAGCTCCCTCTCTGATGCCTTGACTGAGGCAGCATAGTATCATAGGAAGAGCATGGACTTGGACCGACCTGGGCTTGGATTCCATCTCTACCTCTTACTAGCCTGGTGAATTTCAAGAAGCCACTTTCCCTCTTAGAGCCTCTGTTGCCTCATCTGCAAAGTGGGGCTAATAATTACCATCTACCTGATAAAGCTGTGATGAAGAATGAAATGAGATCATGTGTATAAAGTGTCTACCACAGTGAGCAGCACATAATAAATACTCAGTAGTTGTTTATCATTGTCATCAATATTGTTATTTGAGCAAATAGGAAGGACCAGGGCTAGCCTATGTGTTTGACAGAAATCAACATTCTACTTAGAGAGAAGGAGCAAAGAGCAAAGTTATGGGAGTCAGAATTGGAAAAGTATGTGGAAATGCTAGGGGTCAGAGAGCGTAGACAGGTCATAAAGCACTGACATATTGGCAAGGCATCTGAACTTGAAGCACAGCCTGAGGGTTTATGCATAGGAAGTTGGTTTCCGGTAGGTAGTCCCGGGCTGAGAGCTGAAAGAGCAGAATGGTCAGAGAATGGATCAGACAGCCTGATGAGACAAGCTGAGTCTGCAGTGTTTTAGGGAGAGTGTCTTGGTAACAAAGGTGCGTAGGGTGAATGAGGCAGGCAGGCAAACATCCATGCCTGTGATGATACATAGTTAAGGTGGAGCACCTACGTCACATCTAACTTCACCACGTCCCAAAATACCACTGAAACTACTGTAAAATGATATTTGAAAGGAGATGACAACTAAATTTTGAAACCTGGAAAGCAGATGGGTGCGTAGTAATTGACTTAGCAGACCCAAGAAGGCCACAAACTAGGAATCCTAAGCCCTTAGTGGGAAAAGCCAAAAACCAACCTGATTTACTACTCCCCTTCCACCCCTCACAAGAATCTTCAAAGGCTGCAACAGGTAGCTTTGGAAGTGGAGGTGAAGGGAGGTGGGCACTCAAATGATGAGGGTTGTTTGAAAACTGTTTAAGAAGTAGATTCGTTTCCACATCCCCTCCTGCAGTGAAGGCCTGACTGCACTGTGGGGCTGGCCCTTCCCTGCCCTCACAGAAGTCTGGAGAGTTATTCCCTGGGAGGGTAAAGCAGAGGGGCTCTGGACTGGGAGTCCCAAAACCCAGCTGAGGGCTGGAGTCTCATATTGAAAACAGAGGGGTTAAATGGAAGTATGCATCCTGGAAGCATACATACATACAGAGTCTTCTCTGACTCTGGCCGTAAGATTCTGGCAGCTGGAAGAGCCTTCTGTGGGCCGTCTGACCACCCAAGAGAAAAATATCTAAGGCTATTGACACTGAAGTGTCTCCAAAAAGGGCCCAGCTGGATAACTTTACAATGAGGCTCATAGCTTGATACCGTGAGGTAGAGGAAGAGGAGGAGGAGAAGGAGAGCCATCCAATTGAGGATATTTACTTTTAGAAAGAGAGGGGAGACCCAAGTATGTTTGTCACTGCAGGGAAAGGAGCCAGTCAGAAAAGAGGGAGAGATTAGAGATTCTGGAGAGAGGAGGTAATTGATGGAGTGAGGCACCTGGGGAGGCAGGATGGGATGGAATCCAGAGCATGAGTGGAAGTGACAGCCTGGGGCAGAATGAAGCACGCCTTCAGCCCCCACTGGGATAGGATGAGAAGAAATGAGGTTTGGGTGAAGGTTCGATTTAATCCATTATTATTTTGCAACTAGTATATCCAAGGCGTTGTGCTAGGTAGTACTCATTCATCCATCTACTCATTCATCCAACATTTTCTGGAGCAACTACTGTGTTCCCGGCTCTGTGCTGGGTGCTAGAGACACCGAGATGAATCAGACAAGATCCCAGTCCTCAAGGAGCTCACAGTCATGGGGCAAAAGCAGACCTACAACATAGGGCAATAAGCACTGTGAAAACAGCACAGGGGCTGGTGGGAGCACAGAGCAAGGGACACTACGAGAGCAAAGGGAATTAAGCAGGTATGGAAATGCCTATAGAACAATGCATAGATGGCTCTGTGGGTTCAAGGGCAGAGAGATCTCATCCGGCAGGGCCGATCGGTAAAGGCTTCAGCTGGCGGCGGTGCGAGGGTTGAGGAGTGCCCACCAAGAGGTGGAAACAGATGCAAAGATCCAGAGGCAGGAAATTGAAAGAGGACATGTTCAGGGAAGAGAGAGAGAGGCCCTGGTTGAGCACAGAGTATGCCGAGGCAAGTAGTGGGAGGGGCAGTTGGAAAGCAGGAATAGAATGAGATGCAAAAATGTCATTGAAGCAGCATCACAAAATGCAAGCGGGTTGAACTAACGGATTGTGTAAAAAACACCAGACTGGGGAATGAGAAACTTGGTTCCATTCTAAGTCCAGCTCTGCCACAAACTCACTTTTGGTATGGTAGGTAGTGACTCAGTTAATGTCTCTGAACACTGGTTTCTTCATCTGTCAACTGGTAGCAAGAATACCTTCCAGGCCTATCTCATGGGGTTATCGTGAGGAGCATATGAGTCAGTGCACATGAAAACGTCTTTCAACAAATCTTTAAAGTGGTGGTGCACACAGGTAAAGGCTTATTATTGAGGAAACACGTGTCCTGGGAACACATCATCAACTGAATAGCCAGGGGAGAAAATTTAATGAAATATTCTGCTATGAGAATGTAACAAGTTTCCAAAACTAGTTGTTAGGTAACACGGTGAGTGAATCAACTCTCGTTAGTTTGGAACTTCTATACATCAAATTTGTATACAATAAAAATAGATTTTTACTATCCTGGTAGCCTACTGATAATTGTAAAACAGGAATTATTCTTTTAGATACATAACAGTTTAAGAGGACAGACGAAAATATGTAAGTTTCCAATGTTCTTCATTCACTCAACCAACATTCACTGACTACTCTGCTGTGCACTGAGGGCAGGCACAGTCGGGGTGAGACAGTTTCTGCCTTCAAGGAGATTGCCTTCCACCATGGGAGACAGACATATCAACAGACAACTGTAATACTAGGTAAGCACAAGGGTTCTGTGGGTGCTCAGAACAAGGGTACCTAAACCAGTCTTGTGCAGCAGAGGTTACATTACATTTTACAGATGAGGGAACTGAGGCTTAGCAAGTGACAGAGCCAGTACTCTAACCTGGCTCTTTTAACTCTGGGTCCAGGACTATTTCTGCCTCACCACAGCTGCCTCTTTTATTTTGTAAATACATTAGGCCTAAGGCATATGGGAGAAGATAACTTATTTTGTGGGTCCCTGCCCATCCTAAACTGCTTGCTCCTTTCCAGTGATAGACAGGAATTTTGTGGTTAGAGCACCTCCATGTGTCCAAAATGCTATATTTCAGATATAAAATTAATAATAATAATAATAATAATAATAATAATAATAATAAGCCTTCACCTTTTAAGTTCCTTTAGTAAGTTCCTCAAGATTCCAGGAGTGCATGTGTGTGTGCGTGCAGGCACAGACACATGCATACACATTTGGAGTGGGGAAGGTTGGGAAACACTGGCTCCTGCATTTCCAACAAGTCTAGGTGGAGAGAAAATGGAAAGTGAGCTCCAACAGAAAGGAACTTGCAGAAGAAAACAGGTGAAAATGAGATCAATGAGAGAAGAGTTCACAGGAGATACCGGGAAAGTGGTGTCTTCTGGCCACATCTACTACTTCATTGGCAGTTCCATGAAAAGTGTATGTAGGGAAAGTGGTTTCCTTCATCACGTTCTTCTTCTGGGAATTTCCTGGTGCTATGGGAGTTGTAAAAGGAAAAAGAAATAATTTCTGTTTCTGGAAACGTCACGACTAGATAACCCGAAATCCCTCCTTGCTACAAAACACCTAGGATGGCTGGATAACTAGGCCAAAGATGACATCCTACGAATGTCTGGGAGCCTCAATCCATCCCAACACTGAAACAACTGAAGAAGTAAAGGAATTGTACTAAGTAACTCCTAAGATCCCTTCCATTCACTTCTCTCAACCCTCTCATTCTCCAGTTCTTGTACTCACTTAAACATTTACTGAGCACTCATTCTATATCAGGTATTGGCCGTGTTGTATTTTGATGAATAGAAAGTTGAACACAAATACAGAGTTCCTACACTCAAATAGCTCACCATCTTGTGCAGTGGCTCTTAACTGGAGCTGCACATCAGAATCACTTGAGATGGTTTGCAACAATGCACATGCCTGCCCTCCCTGCTGCCCTCAAGATTCTAATTTCAGCCTGGAGGGAAACAAATAGCCTGAAATTCTTTCTGTGTTGAATTCTAAAACCCAGAGCCCAAAAGGAATTCACAGCATTAAACTGTGCTCTGTAGAAACAGGAGGGGGGAAAAATTTCCTCCAGACAGGATCATTCCCCAAGCTTGGGGGAAGGTGCAGAAGAGGCGAGACCTCTGTCGTTCCCAAGAGGAGAGGGAACCTGGGCCCTGCAGCTCAGCAGCAATGCCAAAGAGAGAAGTCAATAGATTTGGGAGGCATTTTGAAGGTAGAGTCTACTAGACTTGGTGTCTGCTTAATTGTGAGCGAGGGCTTGAGGGAGACGAAGGTGTCAAGGATGACTCCCAAGTTGGGTTTTTTTTTTTTTTTAAGTTATTTTACTGAGGTCATATTGACTTATAACATTGTGCAAATTTCAGGTGTACATTATTATATTTCAGTTTCTGTGTAGACTGCACCATGTTCACCACCAATAGTCTAGTTTTTATCCGTCACCATACTTATGTGCCCCTTTATCCCTTTCGCCCTCCCCCCACCCCTTTCCCCTCTGGTAACCACCAACCTGTTCTCCTTATCCATATGTTTGTTTGTTTGTTTATCTTCCACATACGAGTGAAACCATACGGTATTTGTCTTTCTCTGTCTGGCTTACTTTGCTTGGCATAGTACCCTCAAGGTCCATTCATGTTGTCACAAATGACACACTTTTGTCTTTTTATGGCTGAGTAGTATTCCATTGTGTGTGTGTGTGTGTGTGTGTGTGTGTGTGTGTGTGTGTGTACCACATCTTCTTTATCCATTCATCCGTCGATGGGCACTTGGGTTGCTTCCACATCTTGGCTATTGTGAAGAATGCTGCAAGGAACATAGGGGTGCATAAATCTCTTTGAATTGTTGATTTCATGATCTTTGGATAAACACCCAATAGTAGTAGTGGGATAGCTGGATCATATGGTATTTCTATTTTTAATTTTTTGAGAAATCTCTATACTGTTTTCCATAGTGGATGCACCAGTTTGCATTCCCACCAGCAGTGTATGAGAGTTCCCTTTTCTCCACATCCTCTCCAACACTTGTTATTTCTTGTCTTGTTAATTCTAGCCATTCTGACGGGTGTCACGTGATATCTCATTGTAGTTTTCACTTGCATTTCCCTAATAATTAGCGATGTTGAACATCTTTTCATGTGCCTGTTGGCCATCTCCATATCTTCTTTGGAGATATGTCTGTTCATATCCTCTGCCCAGTTTTTGATTGGGTTGTTCATTGTTTTGTTGTTGAGTTGTATGAGTTCTTTACATATTTTGGAAATCAACCCCTTGTCAGATATATGATTTGCAAATATTTTCTCCCAGTTGGTGGGTTGTCTTTTCTTCTTGTTCATGGTTTCCTTTTCCTTGCAGAAGCCTTTTAGTCTGACATAGTCCCATTTGTTTATTTTTTCTTTTGTTTCCCTTGCCTGAGTAGACACGGTATTCAAAAAGATACTACTAAGACCGATGTCAAAGAGTGTACTGCCTATGTTTTCTTCTAGGAGTTTTATGGTTTCGGGTCTTACATTCAAATCTTTAGTCCATTTTGAGTTAGTTTTTGTGTATGGTGTAAGATGATAGTCTACTTTCATTCTTTTGCTCATGGCTGTCCAGTTTTCCCAACACCATTTATTGAAGGGACTTTCCTTTCTCCATTGTATGTTCTTGGCTTCTTTGTCGAAGGTTAGCTGCCAATAGATGTGCGGGTTTATTTCTGGGCTCCCAATTCTGTTCCGTTGATCTGTGTGTCTGGTTTTCTGCCAGTACTATGCCATGCTGTTTGGATTACTATAGCTTTGTAGAATATTTCGAATTCAGGGAGTGTGATGCCTCCAACCTTGTTCTTTTTTCTCAGGATTGCTTTGGCTATTCAGGGTCTTTTGTTGTTCCATATAAATCTTAGGATTCTTTGTTCTATTTCCATGAAGACTGTCATTGGGATTTTGACAGGGAGTGCATTGAACCTGTAGATTGCTTTAGGTAGTATGCACATTTTAACTATGTTTATTCTTCCAATCCGTGAGCACGGAATATCTTTCCATCTCCTTATGTCTTCTTTGATTTCTTTCAGTAATGTCTTACAGTTTTCAATGTATAGGTCTTTCATCTCCTTGGTTAAATTTATTCTTAGGTACTTTATTCTTTTTGTTGCAATTGTAAATGGGATTTTATTCTTGATTTCTCTTTCTGCTAGTTCGTTGTTAGTGTATAGAAATGCAACTGATTTTTGTAGGTTGATTTTGTACCCTGCAACTTTACGGTATTCATTATCTATAATAGTTTTTTGGTGGATTCTTTAGGGTTTCCTATAAATAGAATCATGTCATCCAGAAATAGTGAAAGGTATTGATTTGGTCAGCTGAGCACGCCTTGCTCACACAGGGGTTATCAGAAGAGGAGAGACCTTGGAGAGAAGATGATGGTTTCAGTCTTGGATATATTTGAGTTTGAGGTGCACGTGGAGCACCCAGGTGGAGACGTCCAAGAGGCAATTGGATACTCATATCTGGAGTTTAGCAATGTGTCCATTCTTGTATCATTTCTATTATACCATATTAAAGTTTTGCATCGTTCCTAACCCCGTTTTTATTTTCCGAATAAAGCATAATAATCAACTTTGCACATTTTCTTTTAAAGAGTACACAAAAATCAGTTGTGCCTCAGGGACTTGTAGATTTAAATGTATTTTCAGTACCACCCCGTGACTTTTCTGCAGCCTTCAACACCTGCTTCCCCGTGCCCCCTCCCCCACCCCGAGCTAACATCGGTTGCCAGTCTTCCTCTTTTTTCCACTTGAGGAAGATTAGCCCTGAGCTAACATCTGTGCCAATCTTCCTCCACTTTATATGTGGGTTGCCATCACAGCATGGCTGACGAGTGGTGTAGGTCCATGCCTGGGATCTGAACCCAAGAACCCAGCAGCCAAAGTGGAGCATGCAGAACTTAACCACTGCGCCACAGGGCCTGCTGGCCCCCAGCACCCACTTTTATATGGCCCCAGGTAATAAACGCGTGAATAGCAACTGTGTTTTTTACCATTCGCCTGGGGTAGGACTCCCATCATGACAGGACAGTCATATTTTTCCACTTCTGATCCTAAGGCAGAAATATCTCACAAAGGTAACCAGTTCTTAAGGCAGCTCTCCTTCCAGAAATTTCTTGTGACATGTGGCTTTGAGCAATCAAGGCTCTTTCAATCCCCCTGACCCTTCCCCCACCCTTATCTTAGGCTGTCATTGGGTGTCCAGCATCCCAGAGCTCCAACCCTTCTTTGAGGCTACATGTTCATGAAAAATATTTTTCATCATCACGGTCCTCTTCCAAAAATTTTGTGGGAGCTTCTCAGTGCTGTGTGAGTTATACAGGGTAAAGCAATTTTTACTTCTGGAAACAGTGCACCCTAGGTAACCCGAAAACCCTCTTGCTACCAAGCTACTTAAGAGGCTGGATAAAATTTAATAAATATCCTTTTCAATGTATATATGACGATGCATATATGCATGGAAGTTGACTCTCGGGTGTCAAAAAACAAAGAGGAACCTGAAGAGCAGATTGATGGGCATTTGAGTGTATGTTAGGCAGGTAGGATTTAATGACCATCAGGGAGAGGAGAAAAGCCTTGGCACCTCACCTCACAAGGGCTGTACAGTCACTTAAAGGATGGACTAGGAAAAAAAGATCTGCCCATCACTGTGGGGAGATGACCAAGGGAGTCTGGTCTCTTCAAGGGTTCCGGTGGACGAAAATAAAATACTTCCCCTGATAATTTGTAACTCTAGAGCTATTCTCATCCTGGTCTAAGGTTGGAATTAATGCCTCTTGTTTAGTCTAGGAAACCCCAAGCTCACAAATTAACGTAAAACAATATACCACCCCAGCGATACCCCTAGGTCTTCTGGCAGAAGTAAACACACACAACCTCTCTGGAGAGACACATGCTCAGTTCAGATCTCACAGAAGTCCCAGAGATAAAAGCTCTGCTCGAGAAATCCCTAAACTCACTATCAAAATTATAAAACACGTAAGGAAAAAAATTTCTGTGATTGTCAGCAATGACGAGCAGGATTAGACCACCAAGAACTTCAGATAATAGAACTAACAGAGAGTATAAAATATTTGTTTAAGACGCTTAGAAAAAAATAAGGAAAGAACAAGATTCTGTGGAAAAAAGAGGCTGGTTTTTAAAAGAACCAAGTGGAACTTCTAGAAATGAAAAGCAATATGCCCAGTGACATCAAAAGCTCAGAGGATGGGTTTAAAAGCAGATTCATCTGCTTCAGTGAGCTGGAAGATAGAGCCAAGGAAACTATTCAGAAGGCAACAAGGAGAGATAGGCAACGATAAAAGGTTAAGAAATATGGGCGGGGGGGGGGGGGGGGGGGGGGAATGAAAAAGTCCAAAAAAAAAAAAAAAAACCCAGCTAATAGGAATGACAGAATCAGCGAATAGGGAGAGTGGGCATAAACCAATATTCAAAGGGATACTGGCTGGAAATTTTCCAGATTTGATAAAAGATGTGATTTCTCATATTCTGAAAGCACAAGCCACACACGGAATCAATAAAACCAAATCGTGGGGAAACTACAAGCCAACAAAGACAAGGGGAAGATCTTCAAAGCTGGAAAGAAAAGACACAGTACTATCAAATGGATAATAAACTGACAGCAGATTTCTCACCAGCCACAACAAAATTGAAATCATATCGCTGATGCACCCAGGGGAAAAAAAATGTTAGCAGGCATGTCATACCCAACTAAGCTATCATTCAAGGATGAGGGTGAAGTAAGGATATTCTTGAACAAAGATTGGGAGGGTTGACCACTCACAAACTCTCACTAAAAGAACAGCTTAAAGATGTTCTTCCACTATAGGTAAATCGAACAGAGAAGAAAGAAGTAAGATGCAACAGAGGAACGGTGAACAAAGAAATTAGTGACCATGACCATGAGTCTAAAAGAGAATAGACTGTATAGAACTGTATAACTGACAAAGTTATAACTAAATGTTGTACAACATTGACTTGTAAGACTTGGTCCTTGTATTATTTGGGATGAAATTAGAGATGATGATTAACTTAAGACTTGATTTAAAAATGTAAGGAACTTGATAATCTCAGCTCCAATACTGTCCTACATATGAAAGATTTGAAATCTTAAATTTTTCTAAAAATGATTAACTGCAAGTTAACCAGAATATATCCCAGGGGAAAAAAATAACCGTTCAAAACCAAATGAGACATTTCTTTGTAAAAGATGGTGGAGCGAAGAAAGATCAAAGATTCTCCCTTCCCCCATCATACCTACTAGATAAATAAGAAAAGGTAAAAAACAGGAGAAGGAGAGAAAGATAAGGAGGAGGAAGAGGAGAATAAAGAGAGGGAGGGAGGGAGGGAGAAAAGAAGGAACGTGTCTTCCAAGGAATGAAGAAAAAAAAAAAACAGAGAGAGAGTGAAAGAGAGAGAGCGATTCTGGTGAGGAGATTGGTTTGTTTAACATACTTCTTATTCTGTTCCCATTCCCCAGAAGCAATACTGAACAAAACAATGTGAATCAGTTAAATCTTGGGAATGAGATCTAAGGCCCCCTAAACTGAAGAGAAATGGACTGAGGGAATATGCAGGAAAAAATCAAGTAAATACCTTTGTGAACAGAAGCCCTTACTTGCCACCGTTAGATTTCACTAGCAGCAGGAAGGCTCCCATTTTTTTTTCCATTTTCCAGGGCACCGCACTGAGTTGGGAGAATAAGTCAAATCCCTCAGAGTAGGTTACACCCTTGCATGGGTGGAGTGGAGTGTAATACATGATATTTAACAAGATATTAGAAGAAAAAAAATAGATTGAAATCAATATCCAGCCCTCAAACTATAGTTATGGGATGGTAAGGTGTAAAGGGTGCAAAGAATTCACTTACACAATGTTAGAGCAAATGGAAAGTCTAGATAGTGCTTCCCATGATCGAAATGGAAAATAAATGGTATAGCAACCATGACAACAGTGTACAAGGAGAGATAGGGAGAGGGAAAAGAAAACAAAGAGAGAGAGAGTGAGAGGGAGGGAGGGAGGGGGAGAGGAGAGAGAGGAGAGAGAGAGGGAGAGAAAGAGAGAGAGAAAAGACCAATATACAAGAAAACAAAGTGAGACTCCAAAGAACCACATAGCAGATCAAATAAATAAGTTATGAAGGGCAAGTCACAGAAGAGGCAAGCATAAAAATTGAAATAAGAGCAAGGAGGAAGGACTTTAGATGATCACATTAATGTTGATCCAACATTAAGATAATTTACATGCCTTAGGTAAAGAGCCTAATAAGTGGAATAGAAAAATATCCACAGCTAGAGTGTGAGAAAAGTTTCCAGAAATAAAGGAAGAATTGAATCTGTCCCTCAAAAGAACACACTCTCTACCAGGAAAAATCGATACAGGGCAATCAATACTGAGATATATTCTGGTTGTGTCATGTTACTTCAAGAAATAATTCTTCAGGAACCTAGGCACAAAAAAGCAATCACTTACAAGGGAATGAATTGGTTCCCTTTAAACAGAAAAGTAAAATGTAACATTTCCAGAATGGTTCTGGTTCTGGGTAAGATGGAGCAAGCACACTCTACTGAATACAGCTATACAACACGGACAGGGTGCATGGAACAGCTATTTGAGGACTCTGAAAAGCAAACAGAAGCAGGCAGATTGGGGAATAAGACCACAATTTGAAGTATCACTGAAACACTGGTGAATTTACTTTTTTTTTCCTTCCATATCCTCGGTTCAGCGAAGCCTGAAAGTTAGACGCAGGCAATGGGGTGGACAGAGAGTGCTCTAGTTTTGACTTGAGGAGAGGGAAAGGGGAAGAGTAACTCTCAGAGAGAGTGAAGGAAATTCTCAGTTTTTCTTTTTTCCTTTATTTTCTCCGTTCTCTCATGTTCCAATCCATAGGCAATCCCGTGGCAGCAGGGGTGGTGACAGAGGCAGCAGTGACAGTGGCAGCTGCGGGGGCCTTGAGGTGCCTGAAACTCTGAAGCAAGGTAATCTTCCTCTCTGATTGTAAGAGCTGTGGTCCCAAGAGGGTGGAAGCACACATACATGACCTTTTTTCCCCTCTTGGTCTTCCTGCTGTATGACACCAGAAGAAGGCAAAGGTGCCGGAAGTGTGTGGCAGAGAAGGGTAATTAAGACCACAGCTTTCTGGCTAGAAGATTGAAAAGGGGAAGCTCAGGAAACCAAAAATACTGCGGAGATTGCAGAGAGGGAGGAGCTCAGGAAAGTAAACCCATGAAGCTGCGTATGAACTTCTGGGCTCACCCCCAAGCTGTGTATTCATGGATGTGATCCTACCCAACATACCAAAGACTTTGAGAACTGAACTAAGGGACAGACCTCGCCAGCTCCCAGACTGCTGATCATGCTTAACAGAACCAAATAGCATTGCAAAGTCTTTGAAAATAGAACTGACATTAAAACCACAAACCGTAGAGGGCTGGTCAGAACATGTGGCCTGAACCCAAATAAGGGGGGGAAAATGGACAGAGCCTCAGGGACCTGTGGAAATATAACAAAAGAGCCAACAGTTGTCTCATTGGAGTGTCAGAGGAGAGGAGAAAGAGGGTGGGGCTGAAAAAGTATTCAAAGAAATAATGGCTGAAATTTTTCCAAGTGCGGCAAAAGACACAAACCTACAGGTTTAAGAAGCTGAGTGAACCCCAAACAGAACAAGCCTAAAGGAATCCACGCCAAGACACATCACAGTCAACCTTCTGAAAACTAAAGACCTAGAAAAAAATCTTGAAAGCAGCAACAGAGAAACAACACCTTACCTGTAGGGAAAAGCAAGTAGAATGACAGTGGATTTCTCACCAGAAACCAGGGAGGCCAGAAGGAAGTGGTACAACACTTCTCGAGTGGTGGGAAAAAAAACAAAAAAAAAAAACAAAAAAAAAACAACCCATAATCTTCTACAAAGTGAAATTATCCTTCAGGAATGCAGGAGAAATCAAGGCATTCTCAGATGAAGGAAAAGTAGGAGAACACGTTGCCACCAGACCTACCCTTATCCCACGGAGAGAAGTTTTCCATACGAGAATCCACTAGGCATGTGGAAAACTTTGGCTGAGAGTGATGTGCTCACCAATTCCCTCTAATATGGACATCTATCATGCTGCCTGGTATAGGGAGGAGACATCTCAGGATTTCCCATTAGCTCCTAGTACAAGTCCGGCCTGGTTGCTGCCCCCAACCCCTCCACTGAAATTGCTCTTGCCAAAACCCCCAGCAACACTTGCATTGCCTAATTCAGTAAATATGTTCTAGTGCTTACCATTCTGGAACTCAGCAACTGTTCCTGAGTTTGTCACTTCTTGCTCTGCTCTCCTTCTGTCTTCCTTCTGAACTCCCACTCTCTTCTCCTTCTGGTTTGATTCTCTCCCAGCCCTCTCTTTTTTTCTGTGCAGACACTCCTCCAGTCTCCTTCCAAGAATTTTCTTCTTTTGTCTGCCCCTTAAAAGAAGTTGCCCTTGGTCCCCTTCTATGTTCTCTCTATGCACTCTCCCTGCATGATCTCACTACATCCATGTCCTCAAGAACAATCCTGATGACTGCCAAATCTATATCTCCAGCCCTGACCTTGCTCTTGAAATCCCGAGCCATTTATCCTTCATCTCCGTCTGGATATCCCACAAGCATCTCAAATCTCACATACTCCAAACTGAACTATCTATCTTCCCACCAATACCTGGACCTTCTCCTTCAGCCCATATCTCCAGTAACGGCTCCAAAGTCTGCAGTTGCTTCACCCTGCCCTCAGGGAGCCATGCCAGAGCTTTTCCTATCCCTCCCTCACCAATGCCCTACTTTTTCACTTGGCTAACTTCTACTCACCCTTCAAGTTTCAGCTTGGACACCAATTTCTCCAGGAACATTTCCTCAACCCCACAGGTCTATGTAAGTTACTCCTCCTATGTGTTCCTATAGCACCTTGAACTTCCCCTCTCATAGTGCCCATCACAGTATAGTGTTGTAATTGTCAGGTCCCTTGCCTGTATCTTCCATCAGACTACATGCAGGGACTTGATCTATTTTGCTCATTGCTATTTCCTCCATGCCTACCACGGTCCCAGGCATAGAGTAGGCATTCAATAAATATTTGTTGAAGGAATGAACAAATGAATCATCGAGTCTCCAGCTGGGTTCAGCAGTATCAGAAATATGTAGCGAGAACCTACTATGTGCCATTTTACTACCTAATTTTTCTTATTGAATCTGCCCCCCAGTGTTATCTACCAATGCCACCATCTTAGTTGAGATACCTATCATTTCTTGTCTGAAATACTGCAGCAGTGTTCTAACTCCAATCTCAATCCTCTCTGCTCTATTCTCCACACAGCTGCCAGAATGATCTTTCTGGAAACAAATCAAGTCATGTCACTCCCAAGCTTAATGGCCACAGTGAGTTCACTACAGCCTACAAGGTATTCCAAAACCTGAGCATAGCATAACAGAACCTCCATGTCTTGGCACCTGCCTGCCTCTTCTCCAGCTACATCAATCCCCACTCGCCCATGGGTACCTTACTCTCCAGCCTTAAGGAACTAATTGCACGTCCTCCCAAATACCTTGGTTTCTCGTCATGCTACAGATCCCTTCACACACACACATTGTCCTCAAGTGGCTTGGCTGATCCACTCCTATGCTTTCAACAAACTGTTTATTGATCATTCCTTATGCACCATGACCAAGTGGGGTTTATCCCGTGAATGTAAGGTTGGTTCAACATATGAAAATCAATTAATGAAACACACCATATTGATAGAATGTGGGGGCGTGGACCTCATGATCATCTCATAGATGTGTGTGTGTGGGGGGGGGGGGGTAAGCATTCCAACACCCTTTCCTGAAAATAAATTCAACAAACTAGGAATAGAAGGGAACTTCCTCAACCTGATGAAGAGCATCTATGAAAAACCCACAGATAACATTATACTTAATGGTGAAAGACTGGGTGCTTTTCTCCTGGCATCAGGAACAAGACAAGGATGTCTGTTCTTGATACTTCTATTCAACACTGTACTCAAAGATTTAGTCAGTGCAATTAGGCAGGAAAAACAAATTAAAGGTATCCAAATTGGAAAGGAACAAGTAAAACTATCTCTATTCGTAGATGACATATTCATATACGTGTGTGTGTGTGTGTGTGTGTGTGTGTATAATCATTAAAGAATCCACCACAAAAACACAAGAACCTATGTGAATATGTAACAGATGAGCTCAGCAAAGTTGCAGGATCCCAGATCAATGTGCAACAGTCGGTTGTATTTCTACACACTAGCAATGAACAATCTGAAAATGAGGTTAAGAAAATAACTTCTTTTCCAGTATCATTAAAAAGAATAAAATACCGAGCAATAAATTTAGCAAAAGATGTGCAAGACTTGTACCCTGAAAACTGAAAAACATTGCTGAAAGAAATCAAAGAGGATGTAAATAAAAAGGCATCCCGTGTTAGTGGATTGAACATTTAATATTGATAAGATGGCCATAATCCCCAAGGCAATATACACATTCGATGCCATGCCTGTTAGAATCTACCTGGCTTCTTTCCAAAACAGTTGACAAGTCAATCCTAAAATTCATATGGAATGCAAGGGATGCAGATATCCAAAGCAATCTTGAGAAAGAAGAGCAAAGTTGGAGGACTCACACCTCCCAATTTCAAAACTTACTGCAAAGCTACAGCAATCCTAAAAAGTGTAGTACTGGCATAATGATAGACATATAGGTCAATGTCTTAGAATTTGGAGTCAGAAATAAACCCATACACCTATAAACAGTTGATTTTCAATAACAGTGCAAAGATCATTCAATGGAGGAATGAATAATGTCTTCAACAAATGGTGCTGGGACAACTGGATATCCACAGATAAAGGAATGAATTTGGACCCCAATCTCACACCATGTGCAAAAATTAATTCTAAAATGGATCGCAGACCTAAATGTAAGGGCTGAAACTATAAAACTCTTGGAATAAAACATAGACGTAAATCCCCATGACCTTGGATGAGGCAATGGTTATTTAAATATGACAGCAGGGGGCCAGCCCGTGGCTGAGTGGTTAAGTTTGTGAGCTCCCCTTTGGTGGCCCCGGGTTTGCTGGTTTGGATCCTGGGCGCAGACCTACACACCAGCTCATCAGGCTACGCTGTGGTGGCATCCCACATAGAAGAACTAGAATGACTTGCAACTAAGGTATATAACTATGTACTGGGGCTTTGGGGAGAAAAGAAAAAGAGGAAGATTGGCAACAGATGTTAGCTCAGGGCCAATCTTCCTCACCAATGAAAAAGAAAGAAAGAAAGAAAAAGCATACTTTATGAAAAAATATGACAGCAAAGGCAGAGCCACAAAAGAAAAAAAAAAA
>NC_060276.1:329951-353217 GCF_021613505.1 Equus quagga
CCCGTGGGCCCCGATTTGCAAACGCAGCTCGCAGCCAGGCCAGGCCCTGCCCCAGGATTTCAGATTTGCATACAAGCTAGCACAAGGCAAGGCTCCCCCATTCAACATTCTTTTTAATTTTTTTTTCCAATTTTTTGGGTGTGTGTGAGGAAGATTGTCCCTGAGCTAACATCTGTGCCAATCTTCCTCTATTTTGTACAAGGGTTGCTGCCACAGCATGGCTGACAGCAGTGTAGGTCTGTGCCAGGATCCGAACCCGAACACCTCGGCTCCAAAGCGGAGCCTGCCACACTTAACCACTACTAAGGCCATAGGCCCCGCCCCCATGCAACATTCTTGCATATGAACCTTCCCTCTGGAAAGGCATTTCCCCAGAACCCTTAATTTGTATACATAACTTGTGCTCAACCAGGTTCCACCTCTGATCACTGGACTTGCATATCACCAAGGAAAAGGCGCCTTAGGGTCTGAAAGGCAGACTAATAACTGAGTTTGAGACCCATGTTTTAAAATTAATGCCATATCTTTATGCCTCATGTAGTTTGAATTTGATTAGTAAGAACTTTTATGTCTACGGTTTCCCTAGTCTTTTACTGAACTTTAATTTCTTTATTTTTTTATAGTGAGAGCATAAAACCTGAGACTTAAAGAGAAATTATATTATATACCCATATAAGTTTATATGCTAATATATGCCTATATATAATATATAACATAAAGTATATTTAATATATAAAATATACTTGTGCTAAAGTAAGGATTCACTCAGTATTATAGATAGTACTACATGCAGTCCGTGATATTGTGTTATTTCTTTTCTGTTTTGTATCTTATTTTTTATATTATACAATAAAATCCACCTCTTTTGGAGCTCAGTTTTATCAATTTAACACATGTAGAGAGATGTGTGTATCCACCACCACATTCAGGACATGGAACAGCTCCATCAACCCAGAAAAGTCCCTACTCTGGTACTACTGTCCCTTTTCAGTTGTTGTGATTTTTGTTAAATTAACATTTGTTAAGTAGAGCCCCAGGTCCGGTGTCCGATGGTGAGCCAAGGTTCAACAAAGACCATAAGGAAAAGTGAAACAGAGAACGTTATTACTCACAGGTCCTGAGGAGGTAAACGGCAAGCCTGGTGGGCCACACAGCGAGGTTAAGGTCGGGTACAGGAAGCAAGCAAGCGGCAAGACCTGGGGCATAAGCCTTTATTAGGGTCCACGTGTGAAGTGCTTCTGGGTTTCCCGGGCTGAGGCGGGATTGCTCAATTCAAAACAAACCAAAAAAAGAGTGGGGTTTTGGTAAGCTCTGCGGGAGTCTTATCTAAGGGACCCACAAAGGGAAGGAGCTGGCAGGCAAGAGAGACTGTTTCTCACCAGGGGCTTTAACACACCATGGCCATTGGGGAAGTCATATCAGGTACTTACACTTACTTGTGACTTGCTGGTTGTCATCTAGGGCATGCACTTGGGGGCAGACTTTGGGTCAGCTCCAGGCCCCTGTAGCCACTTTGCCACAAAAACGGATGCCGTGGCAGCAATATTATGGAGTAAACTCTCAACGTTAGTCAAACCCTTTCCTGAGACCTAACCCCTGACAACCACTGCTCTAGTCTCCGTCTCTGTGGAATTGCCTTCCCCAGAACGTCTTGTAAGTGGACTCATACAGAATGTCACCTTTTGAGACTGGCTCCTATCACTCAACATAGTGCTTTGAGGTTCATCTAGGTTGTTGTGTGTATCAATAGTTATGTTTTATTGTAAAGTATTAGTCCATCCTACGGATGTACCACAGTTTGTTTAACCATTTGCCTATTGTAGGACATTTTGGTTGCTTCTACGTCTTGGCAATTTTGAATAAAGCTGCTACAAACATTAATGGATGAGTTTTTGTGTGAATATAAATTTTCATTTCTCTAGGGTAAATACCCAGGAGCTGGACTGCTGGCTCAAATGAAAAGTTCCCTCAGGCCCCTTCCCAGTTGGTCTCATCCTCATCCCCTACAGGCAACCATTGTTCTTATTTTTTTCCACCACATATTAGTTTTGCCTGTTTTAGAACCTCAAATAAATGGAATCGTACATGTAGTTACTTTCAGTGAAACCTCTTTTTAGATCCACCCGTGTTGTTGTATGTATCAATGATTCATTCCTTTTTATCACTTAGTGTTGTTTAGCTGTACTGATAAACCACACTTTGTTTATACATTCAACCGTTCGTGGACATCTGGTCCTTTTCAGTTTTTTATTGTTGTGAAAAAAGCTGCTATGAACATTTGTGTTCTAGTTTTTGTGTGCGCACATGTTTTCATTTCCCTTGGGTAATTCCCAAAAGTGGAAGTGTTAGGTAGCAGGTTAGGTGTATATCTAGCTTTATAAGAAACTGCTGAACTATTTTCAAAAGTGTTTGCACCATTTTACACTGCCACACTGTTCCATATTCTTGCCAACATTTGGTGTTGTCAGCTGGTTAATTTTAGTTATTCTGGTGGATATATGGTGATATCTCATTGCGGTTTTAACTTGCAATTACCTAATGACTAAAGATGTTGAGCATATTTTCCAGTTGCCAGAAGAGTGATGTTAAAATCTTCGACATGATTGTGATTTTTCTAATGTCTAAGTAACCATTCTTATACCTTCTGTTTGTGTGGTATATATTTATACATCCTTTTACTTTCAATCATTCTGTGTCTATATATTTAAAGAGCATCTTTTTAAAATTTTATTTTGTTGTGATAACACTTAAAACGAGATCTAGCCTCTAAATAAATTTTTTAGTGTACAATACATTATTGTTGACTATAGGTACAATGTTATACAGCAGATCTCTAGAATTTATTCATCTGGCTTATGTGAAACTTTATGCCCATTGATTAGTAACTCCCCATTTTCCCCTCCCCTCAGGCCCTGGCAACTCTCATTGCACTCCTTGAGCCTATGAATTTGACTATTTTAGATACCTCATATAAATGGAATTGTGCAGTATTTCTCTTTCTGTGACTGGCTTATTTCACTTAGCATAATGTCCTCAAGGTTTATCCGTATTGTTACAGAGCATCTCTTATAGACAGCATGTAGTTGACCCTTGCTTTTGTATACAGTGTGATTATTAGATTAGTCTGCTATGTTGCCAGAGCTGAAAGTAAGTCCTATCGATATTTTAAAGATGTTGGAATCAAGTTTTAGTTGGAATTCAAGCTCAAAATACTCTTTGCTCCCCTTTCCCCAGCAGTCTTTGCATAGCAGAAGGTTTCCACAAGCTCATGTACTAGGAATGGGAACTCAACATCTAGTTCCCCATTCCACTTCTTGCCTCAGAGATTTTTCTTTTACATGTACAATGAGTTCTGGAATTTAGAAATCTTAAGATCTTTGATTTTTTTTTTTTAATTAACTGTTTCTCCAGGCCTACTTAGGATTCAAGGTCTAAAGGTAGACGTGAGGGTTCTTTAAAAAGGCCAAGCATTTGCTTCCTCTTGTAGCAACTTCCTCAAGGTTTTTAGACCATCAGATTGATAGACTTACAGATAGAGATCTGCAGGCTTGGACTATCAGTCCCTCTGCTGAGTACTCACTGAGTAGGGTAGATGGGCATATCTTATATTTTCCCATCTCTCTCTGTCTTCTCTGACTCTTTGCTCCCAGCCTTCACAGAATATACTTACTTAATGTTACAGACTATTTTTACTCAGGGTTTTTCCTCAGTTCCTAAGTTACGCTTAACATTTTTAGTTAATGCTCTTCTCTGTCATCATCTTAGTCATTTTGTAACGAGGAACTAATAATCTATACACATACAACTTTCTAGTTTCTATTTTATAAAAAAGATTTTCACACACAGCGATCCAAACTCAAGTAATATTTGTATGGGACTCCTGAACTGGAGTGAGTTCTTGAATGTTGTCTGCATATATATTCCCTCTACAGATAACGGTTTGACTTCATCAGCTGCAATGCTACAACATTAGGCTATAGACAAGAATTTTGGATTACATTTTAAGCATACCTCATGGTACATTAAGTGGATGGGGTTAGGGCAGGCAGAGAAGGACATCATTTCCTTTTTTTTTTTTCCTTGTCACTGCAATGTTAATTCTTAACTGACCTCATTTCTCTAGTAAAAGCCAAAACTATGAGCTAGTTCAGTGCATAATACCTACTTAGGCTCTGTTGGTCCTTCGTATGATCAGTTAAAATGATTCATGTTGCGTAACTGTGAGAAATAGTCTTTTTGTTTTTTCTTCCCATCTTCCAGTTTTTCTCTGTGGGTATGGGTCTCTCTCTCTCTCTCTCTCTCTCTCTCTCTCTCTCTCTCTCTCTTTCTCTCTCTCTCTCTCTCTCTCACACACACACACACACACACCCCCCAAGAGACAGAGAGTATACTCTTTATTTATAGACAATGAGAGACTTTAAGAAGTTTGAGGCTAGTGATTGTGAATTCCAGTGCCATTGTGAGCTGGATGCAGACAAGTGAGGAAGCACAGCACCAAATGGCTATTCTGGGACAATTTCTGAGCTGCACAGGCTTGCATTTTGGATCAGTGCTGTGTTCCCTCTGTTTGGCAGTTGTGCTGGAAGCAGCCCCAGAATTTTCAGGTGAGTTGATAATTTCTGATGCTCTCGCTTCTTTTGACACTAGGACAGGCTCCATCCCTACCCACCACACATTTGGTCATTACTATTATTAGCTATTACATTTGGTTATTTAAGTATTACTTATTGTCATTACATTATAGTCATTGTGGAATGACTATATACAACATCTGTAAGTTGATACTTCCTGACATCATCTGATCAGCACCACTGGAGAGAAAGAGGGTTGCACTGAGCCAAAGTATCTTAGAGCACAGACAGTGGAGCTAATTTCAGAGTGAAATGTAAGGGTGAATAAAAAAAAAAATTGATGAGAAGAGGATAGAAGATGAGAGGAGAGTTTCCTCTTATTATAAACCCAAGAGATTCATTTGAAGGAAAAAAGAACACTTTTTGCAAGCATTTCTTGCTGTTCTAGGGACATGAGGGTCTTGTGTTTATTTGCAAGGAGAAGGTGTGTGGTGTCAGAGCACTGCTAAAGCAAGAAAAGGAAGTCAAGAATAAACGGCCTATGAGACCTTCTGAGAGAGATATCAAACACCTCTTTTTTCCAGAGGTCTAAGTATTGTTTGGCTTTTGTGAATGTTTCAGAGTCAAGCCTCTTCCTGTTGATACTGAAAATATCCCCAGAGCCCAGGTTATAGAAAAAAATATTTCAGAGAAAGAAATGAGTTCAAGACCAAATACTTTCCTGGAGAACAGAAAGATGAACTCTTCACTAGCAAAGCAAAGTAGATTCTCAACACAATTACTTTAATGACTTAGGCCAAACATCTTGTCAGTGGAGGACAAATTGACAGACTTTATCTGATATGGAGGATTTTATGCCTATATTAACAAGATTGACTACAAATATATCTTTCCATTTGGTTTGTGTAGCCACAGCTCTTGACAGTCTTTCCCTCTGCTTCCCTCCAGAGGACTCTTGGAGACATAACATAAAGTGACGCTGGTGAGCATCAGCCCTAGTCTAGGTGTCAGGAAAATGTGTTCTTTCCTTGCTGTATAGATAGGGAAACTGTGGTTGAATGGAAGACATATTTGACCATGGGAACAAGTAAGTAGAAAAGCCAGATCCACTCTTTTGGATATTATGATGATTTCTGTTAGCCACTGCATTACTGGAGCTTATGAGACCACTGAATTATAAACTGCTCTTCAGTTCATTCTGAAGCAAGACCCTGGCCTGTGATTTAATGTTGGAAACTTACAGTTCCTGTTAATTAGTTGAGTCAGTAGTTTAAATGCCAAACTTAATGCTATTACCTTTTTTTGTTTTGTTTCATTTTTGAGGATTGTATTTTTGTTGTTGTCGAAAGTTTAATAAGGTTCTTGTTCCAGCTCTAGAAAATATGATCATACTCAAAGCCACTAGGGTCCAGAGCCAAACTCATACTATTATTATTCCCGTTTTATAGAGGAGGAACTTCAGACACAGAGAGGTTAAGAAATTGAGAGAGCAAGGAAGGTGGAGGTCAGTGCTTGAGGTCTAGTACCAAGTAGCAGATGTGAGGAGAGGGCATTAGGATGTAAAGAAGAGATGAGTTGAGGGGTCTGCACGTAGGAATTTCAGAAATCAGTCAGGAGGTAGAGAACACAAAAGATGGAGGTAACCAGTTCAGGACAGAGGATATGAAGATCTGATGGCTGTTGTCTCTTCTGACTGGGGAAATGTTTGCACTTTGCAAGTGCAGGATTGCTGGCTTCCATGACTGCGCTAGACTCCACCTTCTCCCCTCCGACCTTCCCTGCTGGGCAGGTCATAGATGAGCTCTTTCCCAGATTTTCTCAGTGAAAGGCTCCGTCACACTCTGGAGCAGATTTTAGATAGGGTGTGAGATTCTGTGAACTCATAACTTTCCAATTAGGTCATAGGCTTATATCTTTCCTATTAGGTCATGCATCAGAACTGGCTTAATGACAAGTGATTCTAGGATCCCTACATTATATACCCCCATCCTCATCTGGTCATTTGAATTGATACACAGGTGTAGAGTGTAACATGGAATTAAAATAAGCTAAATGTACCAATAAAAGTTGACGATGAGTGGTTGTGTATGAATCCAAGGGCAGAAGGCAACAGTGTAGACTTTAAAGTCAAATATGCCTAGATTTGAGTTCTAGCTCCATAACATATTTGTTTTTCTCTCATCACTTTCACCTTTTTGTTGATTCTCTCTGTACTCTGAAAGCAAGTCTCATGCTAGTCTTCCTTGTAATTTGTATGATTTTCTGTAGTGATTGACTTGTCTCTGTTGCTTATGTTGGTTCAATCTGTAATAGTCTTATTTCTTTCCTTACCCTCGCTCCCTAATCCATTTACTTCTTAGTTTCTTAACTTTCTAATTTGTTCCATTTTTAATTTGTGCATTCCCAGACACACCTTTCATCAGCTCGGGAACTTTTTATTTCCAGCTTTAAATTTGATTATTTCTTCTGTTTGTTGAATGGTAGGCTAGTCTTCAGGAACGTCAAATATCAACATGTTGGCTTTCCATTGTCTGTAAAATATTTGCCAGTTCATCTTCATCAACAATTTGATTTTATATGCCAATACAATTGTTCTGAAATTATTTGAGACAATTTTTTCATCCACAAAGTGGAGATTATACCAACCTTATTTTATGCATCTCCTTTTCACTTAACTTTGTTCTCTCCTTATGCTGTCCTAGTACTGTTGCAAACAAGCCTCTTTTCTCCAAAACAACCTCAGGAAACTTATTCCGTATTTTTTAGATTATTTTTAACGATATACTCTTTTTCCGAGTTAACTAGCTGCTCTTCCTTTCTCTTGTTCTTTATTAATTTTTTACTTAAGCTTCACATTCATTGTTTATCTCTTTGCTCAATTTTGTGAAATATTGGGATTTGTCCAGATTAATTTTCTTTAGCTAGAGTGAGTTAACTACCTTTAGTTCTGCTCTATGTCTGTGTGTGTCTTAGCCTACTCTCCTTTCGATATCTACAGTAATATTTTAGCTCGAACAGAATTCTAGCAGTTTTCGCTTCATATTACTCTATACTACTGATATGGCTGCTTCATCCTCTCTCCTCTGCCTGTCTCTGCCATTATGAATTAATATGCTAACTAATAAATAAACTTTACCAGTATGTACTACTAGCGAGTTTCTTCATACTACTTCCTCCACCTCACCTACTTTTAAGTTAACCTCTTTCCACAATTCACTTTGATTATTTACAAAGGAAGTTTCACATAGGTTCAATTTTTTAATTGCCTTAGACTCATTCATTTATTCAACAAATATTTATTGAATGCCTGCTGTATGTCACCCACTCTCTAGGTGCTGGGCACAGAAAGCTGAAAAAGACAGACAAGGCCCTTAAGTGTACATTTTAGTGGAGGAGACAGACAATTAAACAAATGAAACAAGAAAAATAGGAATTAATGACTTATAAAGAATTAAAAGAAGAAAATGTAATAGCAAGTAATTGGGCAGTTGCCATATATTGGATGATCGGAAAAGGCCTCTCTGGGGAGGTCACAGTTAAGCTGAGCTCTGAATGACAGGAAGATTTATCTTGGATTCTGCTATCTTCTTGTAAGAGTGTTAATTTTTGTTCTAGTAATCTGTTCAATTACTGGTTAATCACCTTGAATGTGTTAGGTTTGAGAGATACATATATGTATTATATATACATATATATAATATATATATATAATTGTGGTAAAACACACGTAACATAAAATTTACCATCTCGAACATCTTTAAGTACACAATTAAGTGGTATTAAATACATTCATAATGCTGTGCATTCATCAGCACCATCAATCTCCGTAACTCTTTTCATCTTGTAAAACTGAAACTCTATGTCCATTAAACAATAACTCCCCATTCTCCACTCCCCCCAGTCCCTGGCACCCACCATTCAACTTTCTGTCCTTACGATGATGTTGACTACTGTAAGTACCTCATATTATTGGAATCATACAGTATTTGTCTTTTTGTGGCTGGCTTATTTCACTTAGCATAATATCCTCAAGGTTATTCCATGTTGTAGCATATTGCAGAATTTCCTTCCTATTTAAGGCTGAATAATATTCCATTGTATGTATATATACCACATTTTGCTTATCCATTCACCCATCATGGACACTTGGGCTGCTTCCACGTTTTACCTATTGTGAATAATGCTGCTATGAGCATGGGTGTACAAATATCTCAAGACTGTGCTTTCATTTCTCTTGGGTATATACCCAGAAGTGGAATTACTGGATCATATGGTAATTCTGTGTTTAATTTTTTGAGGAACCACCATACTGGTTTCCACAGCAGCTGTACCATTTTACATTTCCACCCAACAGTGCACAAGGGTTCCAATTTCTCCACATCCTTGCCAACACTTGTTGTTTTCTGTTTTTCTGGTAGCAGCCATCCTAATGGTTGTGTGGGGGTATCTCATTGTGGTTTTGATTTGCATTTCCCTAATGATTAGTGACATTGATCGTCTTTACATTTGCTTATTGGCTATTTTTATATCTTCTTTGGAGAGATATCTATTCAAGTCATTTGCCCATTTTTGAATTGGGGTGTTTGGCTTTTTGCTGTTGAGTTTTAAGCGTTCTCTACACATTTTAGATGTTAATCCCTTAGCAGATAGATGATTTGCAAATATTTTCTCCCATTCTCTGGGTTGCCTTTTGCTTTGTTGGTAGTGTCTTTTGATGCACAGAGTTTCAAATTTTTCATGAGTTCAAATTTGTCTATTTTTTCTTTTGTTACCTGTGTCTTTGGTGTCATATCTAAGAAATCATTGCCAAATCCAACATCGTGAAGCTTTCGTCTTTTGTCTTCCTCTAAGAGCTTTATTGTTTTAGGTCTTACATTTAGGTCTTTGATCCATCTTGAGTTAATTTTTGTATATGGTGTTAAGTAAGGGCCCGACTTCATCCTTTAACATGTGGATATCCAGTTGTCCCTGCAGCATTTGTTGAAAAGACCGTCCTTTTCCCATTGAATGGTCTTGGTACCCTTGTTACCGAACCTGAAGTGAGTTCGCTCACCCGTTGTGCAGCAAGCCAATTTCTGACACCGAGTGTGGTGGAAGAAAGTAGGAATTTTATTTTTGCACAGCGCTGAGCAAGGAGAGAGGGCAGCTAACGCTGAAACCCCAAACTCCCCGAAAAGCTAAAAGGAAGGGTTTTGATTTGGGGCTTTATGTAGGGGAGGGGGAGCATATGGCCTTGCTGGTCGGAGCTTTCCCACCAGCTTGTCTTTGGCCTTGAGACACTTGCAGAGAGGAGGGAGCCCGTGACCTTGCTGGTCAGCAGCTTTCCCACCAGACTGTGTCTCTTTGCGGGAGGAGATAGTCCAGGTGCTTGTCCTTGACGGTGTCTGTCTCCATGGAGGATAGTGGATTCTGGAGCCAGGAAGCCCGAGAGTAAGCAGGGAATGAGTGTTTTGGTTTTAACCCCATATATGCTGGGTTTAATGTGGGGAAACTGATATCAGGGTCAATATCAACTCCCCCCTATTTTATGTCCATCCCTCAATCTTGAAGGATTTGGGGCGGTGACCGATCTAGCTACTTCCTGCTGAAATGGGGCGTAGGTTGTTTCATCTCATTGAACCAGTCTTTTAATAAGGCAGTGATGCTGGTGGGCTCCTTAAGTTAGGCCTGTATCATGTAAGTAAGTAACCAGGTATTTAATAAAAAGTTTTTCTAGAGAAACAAAAAGAAAAACAAGCTTAATGGTTGGAGCAAATTATAAACCAGTTTCTGAGCCCAGGGTGCAACCAATCAAGGTTCCTAGAAGTCAGGGTCGAAGCATCTTTTGCAGTTTGAAATGTCTCTGATGGTGTCATCAGGCACTCAGGTAGCTTTTTGAGTGGCTTACACAGCAGCAGACATGAATCTCTCTTAAGTTTATATTAGGTCCTCCAGCTTCAGTTTGTAAGGCTTTAGGAAAAAGGGAAGATTTAGTTTTCAATGACTGCAAATGAAAATAATGGGGAAAAAAACCCTGAAAATGTTAGTTTGGAGGTTTTTAGCCAGGTATTTCAGGAGACGAGGAATTCAAGATCCAGTCCAGTTAACAGAAGTAAAACAAAAATTTCAAACACAATTTAAAAAACTAAAATCCAATATTTATAAACATGTATTATTGTTTCTATTGAAACATAATCTTCCTCCCTAAAATCACCCTCAATTTCACTAGACATAGCCAAATTAAGACTAACTGGTTTGCAAAATAAGTCTAGTTTTAATAAATTTGGCATAATTATTTACATAAGTACAGCAAGAGTAGTAATTGATCATATAGGCTCTTTTAAATCTGCTTTTCTGGAACCTTATAAGGAATCTCAGGTTGAACTTTAAAGGCCTCTCAAGGAAAGCCAAGTAAAGGACCTGTTATCACATTCTGCCTGCAGGACCTGCAGATTTGGGTGAATCCCTCTTTTCATGAGGCTCCCCAAAACATTGAGGTTCCTTGTGCCTGCCAGAGGGAGCGACATTCTTTGCTCAACCTTACCAGGTTACAGAACCCATAAGCACAGTACCAGGCCAGTATTTCCAAGTGGCTTTATTCCAGAATGTCAACCTTCGTTCCTCAAAAGCTGTCTTATTATATCCAAGCCCGTATGTTTTTTCAAATATGATGTTCCAGTCAAAGCCTTAGTAATATAAACAGTGTTTTCAATTGTGTCCTGTTAAAAGAAGAACAGATTCTTATTGGACTTATGCAAACACCTATATTGCCACAAGAATAAGAATACTTACTCATCAGGGGTTTTTATGTTTTGGAGGGTTCAGATGGGGGGGAAAAGAGAAACGCTTCAATTTAGTTTACAAATTGCTGTAAGTCATAGTTCTTTAAGAGAATAGAGAAAAAGGTTTTTTTTAACTCTGAAAAAAGCAAAACATTAAAAACCAGTAATATCTCAATTAAAAAGTCATAAAAATTATAATCATCCCTATCAGTTTATTCTGTCCTGTGTCATTGGTTCTTGATCTTAATCTTCTGTCAGCAGTTTGTGAGGTCATCAGTTTCTCTGTTGGAGTTCTGTAATTTTTATCCAGTTTAGTTTTACAATCTGAACGTTTATTAGAAACCTGTATTCTAGAGTGTCAGAGTCCTTTCCATGAATGTCTCTGCAGATGAAACATATTTGCAAAAACATCAAAGTAAAACAGTCACTGTTTATAAATAACAGAACATTAAAAAATGGTAATTGACAAAGGCATTTGACCATGTCTGTGATATAAAACATTTTGAGATAATAGCCAGGATTATAGCTGACAATCAGATCAGATAATTTTTAAAATACTTATATCAATAATACTCATTTACATAATACCATTTAAGAAAGTTTATCGTTACTTATTTGACAACGCTTCTTATGTAATTTAACATACAAAATAAGCCTTATTAGTTCGGCTTTTTTTTTTTTTTTTTTTTTTATAGGAAGAGAGCAAATTTCCCCGAGAAGTCTCAGGGGCCGTCTGAAAATCCCCAGAGAAACCTTCCCTCCTCTTCCAGGTCAAAAGCAAACTTTTATTCAAGACTTGAATATTTGTGTGTCGGGGGGGGGGAAGCTTATCAAAAATATTAAAAGCTTTAAAACACTTGTTCAGATAGGAAACAAAGTTCACTGCAAAACCATGCTCAGGTATCTATTCAAAGTGACAACAGAAACAGTCAAGGGGAAACAGAGTTAAAATAGTCAAAAAAAAACCTTCTTATAATCTTTTTATCAAGAGCAGATTAAAAATTTAGGAAAATTATCCTTTTAAGAAAGAGGAAACCAAGTTTTAATTTTGTACCACTTTACTTTTGACATATAAGTTTCTTTACTTAATTGGATTTACTTTAATCCTGGCCAACTTGACCATACATAAATCTCTTCAGGGCTTTACTTTTACAAACCTTTGGTCACTTTTTTACATTCAGAATTTGTCCCAGCACTTTAGCACAAATTTATCTTTCTCAATTCAAGAAACAAAAATATTTCCATTCTTTATACCTTTTTACTGAAAACACATATTTAATTTCCTTGTACATAGACCTTTTAGAAATATATGTTTTCTCATAGACAATTTCTCAGCATATGTAAAACATGTTTATCAATAAACCTAAGCACTTTTTAGTCTCTTTGATATAAGAAACCAAAGGCAGACAAATATATGCTTAGTGGTTAACCTTTAATATTTTATCTTACGTGGAAATGACCGAGATACCCAATAAACTGTTATTATTTAATTTAACTTAGTAAAGTTGTAAAATTTAAGTTTCCAAAAAGATTTTGGAAGCTGTTTTTTCAGTATGCAGACTATAAAATATAATTATTGTACTTAAAACTCTTATCCAGTTTTAATAATTACTTAAAAACTTCATGTGACATTACAGCAGTTAGCTATCATCCTCAGTTGTTTTAGTACATATAACACAATATAATTATTGTACATATAATTATACATATAATTATTGTTAAAAAGTTTTTCCAAAAACTTTTATTTTTTTTACATTTATTTAGTTTACCTGTTCTTAACAATTATATTTAGATCATCTATAAAAACTCCATGAGACATTAAACAAAATTAGCTATTATACTGAGTTATGAGTTTTGCTGATAAATTTTGTAACAGAGATGACGTGAGCTCATTTGACCGGTAAACCCAGGCTGTATGTCTGCATTGTAGCCAACGCTGATAGCTTTGAGGACGTGTTCCTTTTAAATGAGACCAGAAAACTTAAACAGGCTTTCATTCATCAAAGATCATTTTATATCATGTTAAATAACTTTGTCTCTTAGAAGTTTTTGCATGTTCATTAAAGACTGCATTCCATTATGAGAGATTTTGCATCCTCTTCTGAAACAGGTTCTCAGAATGGCCATTACAATTCCAAATTATCTCAAAAGTTTACTTATTTTTACTTGTTCAATTTTAGATCGGGAATTTTGGGGGAGTTGAAGTGAAGCTCAGCCTGCTGGGAAGCTCAGTAAGAGAGTAGACAAAAGCAGCAGATTTGAGTTGGCTGCTGGCGTGTTTAATTATTTAATTATTTTCTCTTAAAGAGGCAGTAAAGTATTTCTAATTTTATTTAGGAGCCTCAAAAGATTAAAACAGGCTCCCCATTGTTGCAGCTGGATTTTCCAATTGCATACATCAGTTTGGGTGAACTGTAATTGGCCTGTTTAAGTATATCAATTTTAACAAAACTTTATCTTATTTTTACTAACCCTTATACTTTTAATTATAACTTACATTAGAATTCTATTAACAAGTTTTGGTGTTACAATATTGTTCAGGGGAAGCATTCCCAGTTAGACATAACATTTATTCCCAAAGAAAACATCCAGGCAAAGTTGACATAACCTCTTCATATAATATTAACTTAAACACTTTAATTTTTATAGTCCTATTAATCTTAGTAGCCTAACTGTTGCCCCAAACAATTGTTGGTCAGGTTTCTCACTCTGATTTTTGCCTCCTGACCTTTTAAATTTTTCAAACTCGGGTAAATAGAACAGATTTGTCTGATGTCCTTTAATGTTGGGGAGCCAATAGGCGGCTCCCTTTAGCCCATCCAACCTTAGGCAGTGTTTCATTAAAACCTTTGTTTTAACTTCATTCATATCTGTTCCATTTATCCCATTTTTCTTTTAATAACTAGCTAAAGATTTTTATCCCATTGGGAGAAGTCCTGTGACTCTTCCCTTTCTGATTTCTCTTTGTTAACGTAACATTTTCATTAGCATCTGTAAGACTACGAGAAGCTGAGACCCCAAGTTTGATTAAGTTCTTAAGACTAGTCATTATAGTTTCCTCTTAATTTGGTCTTTTCCCAGGTGCCAATAAAACGGTTGTTGATCATAAGAGCTCTCTAAAAAGTTTCCCAACTTAAGGGCCCATCGTTGGCCATTTTCTTTCTCTCCGGAGTCTAAAGAATATTGTGGCCACGTGGCCTTACGAAAGAAAATCATCCCTCTTTAGACATTGGCTTATAGCTATAGATCGACCATCAGCCAAAGTTTTTCCCAAGGGGCTCTTAGGTGGAATAAATGCAGCACCTCCCATGTTAACACTTTTAAAAGGACAGACAAACAGACAAACAACAACAAATACCAAACAGGTGCGCATTCCCAAAAACCCTCGGCCACAAATGGAAGCCAAAACAAAGACCAAAACCAAAAACCGAAGTGCTTCCAGTCCCAGCTTAGTCCGTGTCCTACACTCGGTGGGCACCCAACAAATGAAGATCCGCTATGCAGATCTTCCCAAATGAGCAAGGACAAGGGACCTCGGTTGTGCACACCTGGGGGACTTAGCAAAATTCGGCCGGGGCGTCGCGGCGACTTCAAATCAAACGGAGCCCAGAGGGCTGCCAGGTACCCATTATTTCTGGCCGGTCCTGTTGGAAAAGGTTAACACAAAGACAGAAACAAAAACTACTAGCTACTTACAAGAGACGTCTTCCTAAGTCCTGAACCTAGTTTCTTCCACCACCAAAGCAAAAGCACCGTGGGCCAACGACGTCTGGCTAGCAGCCAGTCACCTGGGGCTGTCCCTGAGACAAGGGGCTCAGGCAGCTGCAGGACAGCTTCCAAGAGAGGCCTTTAGCCAGAGGCCGGTGTGCCACAGGCAAGACGTCCACCTGGGACATTGTCCCATCTGGGTCGCCAAATTGATACCGAACCTGAAGTGAGTTTGCTCACCTGTTGTGCAGCAAGCCAATCTCTGACACCGAGTGTGGTGGAAGAAAGTAGGAATTTTATTTTTGCATAGCGCTGAGCAAGGAGAGAGGGCAGCTAATGCTGAAATCCCAAACTCCCCGAAAAGCTAAAAGGAAGGGTTTTGATTTGGGGCTTTATGTAGGGGAGGGGGAGCATATGGCCTTGCTGGTCGGAGCTTTCCCACCAGACTGTATCTCTTTGCGCGAGGAGATAGTCCAGGTGCTTGTCCTTGACGGGGTCTGTCTCCATGGAGGATAGTGGATTCTGGAGCCAGGAAGCCAGAGAGTAAGCAGGGAGTGAGTTTTTTGGTTTTAACCCCGTATATGCTGGGTTTAATGTGGGGAAACTGATATCAGAGACAATATCACCCTTGTCAAAAATCATTTGACCGTATACGTGAGGGTTTATTTCTGGGCTCTCTATTCTAGGCCACTGGCCTATATGTCTGTCTTTATGCCAGTAGTAAACTGTTTTGATTACTGTAGCTTTGTAGTAAGTTTTGAAATCAAGAAGTGGGAGTCCTCCAGTTTTGTTCTTCTTTTTTCAAGATTATTTTGTCTATTCAGGGTCCTTTGAGATTCCGTATGAACTCTTGGATTTTTTTTTTTTCCTTAAATCTCTATAAAAAACGCCACTGACTTTTGGTAGGGACTGCACTGAATCTGTAGGTCACTTTGGGTAGTATTGACATCTTAACAATACTAGCTGTCCACAAATGTATGGGTTTATTTATGGGCTCTCAGTTCTGTTCCACTGATCTGTTTCTGTGCCAGTACCATACTATTTTGATTACTATAGCTTTGTAGAATATTTTGAAATCAGGGAGTGCGTGATACCTCCAGCTTTGTTCTTTTCTCCTCAGGATTGCTTTCGCTATTTGGGGTCTTTTGTTGTTCCAGATACATTTTAGGATTCTTTGTTCTATTTCCATGAAAAATGTCATTGGGATTTGGACAGGGATGGCATTGAATCTGTAGATTGCTTTAGGTAATATGGACACTTTAACTATGCCAATTCTTCCAATCCATGAGCATGGAATATCTTTCCATTTGTTTGTGTCTTCTTCAATTGCTTTCGACACTGTCTTACAGTTTTCAGTGTACAGATCTTTCACCTCCTTGGTTAAATTTATTCCTAGATATTTGTTCTTTTTTGTTGTGAGTCTAAATGGGATTGTATTCTTGATATCTCTTTCTGCTAGTTTGTTGCTAGTGTATAGAAATGCAACTGATTTTTGCATGTTGCTTTTGTACCCTGTAACTTTACTGTATTTGTTTACTATTTCTAATAGTTTTTTGGTGGATTCGTTGGGTTTTCTACATATAAAATCATGTCACACACAAATAGTGACAGTTTTACTTCTTCCTTTCCAATTTGGATAGCTTTTATTTGTTTTTCTGGTCTAATTGCTCTGGCTAGGGCTTCCAATACTATGCTGGATAAGAGTGGTGAGAGTGGGCATCCTTGCCTTCTTGCTGTTCTTAGAGGGATAGCGTTAAAATTTTCACAATTGAGCGTGATGTTCATTGTGATTTTGTCATATATGGCCTTTATTATGTTGAGATACTTTACTTCTATACCCATTTTTTTTTAGTTTTTATCATAAATGGATGCTGAATCTTGTCAAATGCTTTCTCTGCATTTATTTGGGATATGTGATGTCTATTCTTCATTTCATTTTTTAAAATATGGTGCATCACATTGATAGATTTTAAGATGTTGAACCATCCTTTCTTCCCTGGGATAAATACCACTTGATCATGGTGTATGATCCTTTTCATGTATTGTATTCAATTTGCTAATATTTTGAGGATTTTTGCATCTATATTCATCAGTGATATTGGCCTGTAACTTTCTTTTTTTGTGTTCTCCTTGTCTGGTTTTGGTATCAGGATGATGTTGGCTTCGTAAAATCAGTTAGGAAGTGTCTCCTCCTCTTCAACTTTTTGGAAGAGTTTGAGAAGGATAGGTATTAAATCTTCTTTGAATGTTTCATAGAATTCAACAGAGAAGCTGTCTGGTCCTGGGCTTTTGTTTTTTGGGAGGTTTTTGATTACTGTTTCAACCTCCTTACTAGTGATTGGTCTATTCAGATTCTCTATTTCTTCTTGATTCAGTTTTGGGAAGTTGTATATTCTAAGAATTTACCACTTCTTCTAGGTTATTCAATTTGTTGGGATATAGTTTTTCATAGTATTCTCCTATAATCCTCTGTCTTTCTGTGGTATCCATTGTAATTTCTCCTCTTTCATTTCTGATTTTATTTATTTGAGGCTTCTCTCTTTTTTTCCTTAGTGTGTCTAGCTAAAGGTTTGTCAATTTTGCTTATCTTTTCAAAGAACCAGCTCTTAGTTTCATTGATCCTTTCTATGGTCTCTTTAGTCTCTATTTCATTTATTTTTGCTCTGCTTTTTATTATTTCCTTCCTTCTACTGTCTTTGGGCTTCATTTGTTCTTCTTTGTCTAGTTCTTTTAGGTGTTGTGTTAGATTGTTATTTGAGAATTTTTTGTTTCTTGAGCTAGGTCTGTAGTGCTATATACTTCCTTTTTAGCACCTCTTTCGCTACATCCCATAGGTTTTAGTATGTTATGTTTTCATTTTCATTTGTCTCCAGGTATTTTTGATACCTCCCTTGATTTCTTTGTTGATCCAAAAGTTGTTCAGCAGCATGTTTTTTAGTCTCCACATGTTTGTGACATTTCCAGCTTTCTTCTTGTGGTTGACTTCTAGTTTCATACTATTGTGGTCAGAAAAGAAGCTTGACATGATTTCAATCTTCTTAAATGTATTGAGACTTGTTTTGTTTCCCAACATACGGTCTATCTTTGATAACGTTCCATGTGCACTCAAGAAGAATGTATATTCTGCTGCTTTGGGATAGAATGTTTCGTATATATCAATTAAGTCCATCCAATCTAATGTTTCGTTTAAGGCTGATGTTTCCTTGTTGACTTTCTGTCTGGTGGATATATCCATTGATGTAAGTAGGGTATTAAAGTCCCCACTTTACTTACTACTCACTTACTATTATTGTGTTGCTGTCAATTTCTCCCTTTAGGTCCATTAATAGCTGCCTTATATACTTTAGTGCTCCTGTGTTAGCTGCATAGATATTAATAAGTGTTATGTCTTCTTGGTGGAATGTCCCATTTATCATTGTATAATGTCTGTCTTTGTCTCTTGTTATCATTTTGGCTTGAAGTCTGCTTTGTTTGACATAAGTATGGCTATACCCACTTTCTTTCGGTTGCTATTTGCTTGGAGTATCATCTTCCATTCCTTCACGCTGAGCTTATGTGTGTCCTTAGAGCTGAGATGGGTCTCCTGGAGGCAGCATATTGTTGCACCTTGTTTTTTAATACATCCAGCCACTCTGTGTCTTTTGATTGGTGAATTCAATCCATTTACATTTAGGGTGATTGTTGATATAGGAGGGCTTAATACTACCATTTTTTCTTTTGTTTTATGGTTGTTCTATATTTCCATTGTTTCTTTTTCCTTATTTTTATATCTGCCTTTTCAGTTTGGTGGTTTTCTGTGATGTGTTTCTCAGTTTCCTCTTTTTTTATGTTTGTGACTCTGCTCTGAATTTTTGTTTTGCGGTTACCATGAGGTTTGTATGAAAGATCTCATAGATGAGATAGCCCTTTTTCTGCTGATAGCATCTTATCTCCATTTGCCAATGCATGTGCCATCCTTTTCCTCTTCCTTTCTATGTTCTTGTTGTCACAAATTATCCCTGTTTGCATTATTCATTACCAAATTGAAGTGGTTATAGTTATTTTTAATGCTTTCTTTCCCTTTAGTGTTTGTGCTATAATTAAGTGTTTAATAACTTATTCTGGGATAGAGTTGCAATTTTCTCATTCTATCTCTCTACTTATCAACTTGCTTTGTATAACTTTGCCTTTTTGTTTCAGGTAGGAGGGCTCTTTTCAAGATTTCTTGTAAGGCAGGTGTAGTGGCGATGAACTCCCTCATCTCTTGTTTGTCTGGGAAAGCTTTTATTTCTCCTTTGTGTTTGAAAGATAACTTTGCTGGATAGAGTGTTCTTGGCTGACAGTTTTTAGCTTTCAATATTTTGAATATATCATTGCACTCTCTCTTGGCCTGTAGAGTTTTGGCTGAGAAATCCACTGACAGCCTAATGGGAGTCCTTTGTATGTTATTATTTTCTTGTCTCTGGCTATCCTCAATATTCTTTCTTTGTCATTGACTTTTGACAATTTTAATATAATGTGCCTTGGAGAAGGTCTTTTTGCTTTGAGGTAATTAGATGTTCTGTTAGCATCACATAATGTATACCCAGTTCTTTCCCTAGGTTTTGGAAGTTCTCAGTTATTATCTCTTTAAATAAGTTCTCTGCTCCCTTCTCCCTCTTTCCTCCTTCTGGTGTACCCATTATCTTTATGTTGTTTTTCCTGATTGAGTAGGACATCTCTCATAGGATTTCTCCATTTTTAAAGAATCTTAGTTCTCTCTCCTCTTCCATGTGAATCATTTCTAGATCTCTATCTTTGAGCTCACTAATTCTCTCATCCATATGGTCTGCTCTATTTCCAATGCCTTCTACTTTATTCTTCATCTTATTTATTGTGTTCTTCTTCTCCAGGATTTCTGTTTGGTTCCTTTTTAGAGTCTCAATATCTTTGGTGAAGTACTCCTTCTGTGCATTACTTTTATTCCTGAGCTCCTTGAACTGTCTTTCTGAGTTTTCTTGTAACTCATTCAGTTTCTTCATGACAGTTATTTTGAATTCTCTGTCCATTAGATCACAGTCTTCCATGACTTCAAGTTTGATTTCTGGAGAATTGTCATTTTCTTTTTTTGATACCATGTTACTGTAGTTTTTCGTCATGTTGGATAAGTTGTTCCTCTGCTGGCACATTTGTGGTAGCAAACACCTTTCTTTTTGGGGTGAGGCTTTGTTTACTTTGATTCTGAGCTGCTTCTTGTTGTATTTGAGACCCTGCACTTCCAACCCTCCACTGCCACTGCCAGAGGCATCATCAGTACCCTCCTTGTGCTGCTTGTGCCTCCAAGGTACTGGTGCCTTGCTACTTACGATATCACTGCAGTCATGGGTGTTGCCACTGAGTCACTAGCCCAACAAGCACCTCTGCTTCTTCTGGGGTCATCTGGGTCACATGTTCCCCCACTGCAGTGGAAGGCATGGGAGACTGCAGCAAGAGCTGGGTCACGGGTGCCTCCACTTTGTCTGGGGTTGTTGGGTCTGCAGACACCACTGCCACGAACGGGAAGGCAAAGATTGTGGGTGCTGCTGCAGCTGGGGGAACCTGGGTTGTGTGCTCCACTGTCACTGCTAGTGGGCTCTCTGCAGCCTCAGATGCTGCTGTGGGTGCTGCCTTCACTGCTACTCACAGGTTTTCTGTGGGTGCTGGCACTGCCACTGCCAGGGGTGCTGGGTTCATGGGTGTTACTGCTACCACCACGAGGGGAGGTGTACTTGGGCCCTGGGCACCACTGCAGTTCTTGGAGCCTCTGGTTGCAGGAGCCACCATGATTCCTGGAGCCCCTGGTCTTGGGAACCACCATGGTTCCTGGAGCCCCAGATCACAGGCACTGCTGCTGCTGCTGGGAGATGAGGAGGGGCTGGGTTATGAGTGCCCCTGTGGTTTCTGGAGCCTCCAGTCATGGGTGCTTCCACAGTTCCTGGGGCCTCTGGTCTTGGATGCTGCTGTGGTTCCTGAAACCTCAGATCACAGGTGCCTCTGCTGCTCCTGGGGGCACCAGGGTCTTGGATGTGGCCCCCACTGCTGGGAGGGCTGGGATCATAGGTACCACCACCAGGGCAAAGGGACGAGGCTGTGCTGTGGGCGCTGCTATGGTTCCTGGAACCTCCAGTTGCAGATGCCATGGCGGTTCCTGGAGTCTCTGGTCTTATGCCTGGGTCCTGGGGCTTCCATTTGCAGTCATTGCTGCAGTTCCTGGAGTCTCTGGTCCCAGGAGCCATTGCCACCGTTCCCCCATTTCCGCCACCTCCACGAGGTCCAGTCTGCCTGCTTTCAGATGTATAGATGGATGGATCTAGTGGGCTGTGCAGAGGCCTTTGTTGGTCAATGGATATCTCACTAGTTGTAACTTAGAGGGGAGAGACAAAGGGAACAACTCACTCCACCATGACACTGACATCACTCGAATGTCCTGGTCTTTAATGTATAGTTTCCAAAAGGGGAAAATGAGAAAAATGAAGAGGGGAAGGGAAAATCTCCTGGAAGTCATGAGAGAGGGAGCTGCTTGCAACAATTGGGGGAGGTGCAACAGCAATGGCTGTCCACCTCTTTGTCTGCACCTCTATGATCAGAAGCAGCAACCAGAGATCAGTGCACAGATCCCTGATATTTGGAAGACAGACTTATTATTGCACACCCTGGTTCCTGAAAGCTTTCTGCAAGCTGCTCCAAGGACATGTGTACTGTACTGCTGCCCTGTGGGGGATGGATAACAGCTACTGTGCTGAGAGCTGAAATTGACCAAAATTAATCACAATTTGCCATTCACATCTTCTCCTGGAGGTTGCAAGCTTTCAATAGACTCCAGAGTTCCAAAACACTTAATCACATAGATTCTGCTGGTGCAATTGTTCCAGATGGGGAGACAGATTCCCGGTGCTTCCTATTCTGGCAGCTTTCCAGAATCCTCCAACTTGGCTTTACCTTTTGTTAGAGTGGATCTATGGAAAGCCCATTGCTTTTTCTACTAAAGAGTCTAGGCAAGCAATAAGGGATAAAATGATATACTAATGTTCATACCGATGCTAATACTACGAATAAAAACAAAATTATATGGAGGAAGAGGCAAGGAGAGTTATAGACCAGAAAACAAATGTAAGGAGAAAGGGAGCAAACAAATGGAAAGTAGTCAGGATGGATCCATAAGACTACTCATGTGAACTTACACTTGCAGATGATTTACTTAAAGGGACTATGTCTAAAGTAGAGACTGACTCTCCCTCTCCCACAAATATCTATTCCCCAGTCTCCCAAGATTTAAGTATAAAAGCTTAATATCTCTGTATAATTTATGAGGATGGACTAGATTTTCATAACTACTTCTCAGATCTGTACCCCTCCAAATGAACCAGAGTCTGGAACTGGCCATGAAAACATCAGGAGAATAACTCCTCTACTATATCCACTGGTACCCAATCCTGAGTCAGAAGAACCAGTCTCAACAGTGCAAGGAACAAGGTGGCACCTTGTCAGATCTGGCTTGGCAGGGAGTGGTGAAACATAGCATGAATGTGTATGCATGGACGGGGGCAGCTAGAATATGATTATAAGAGTATTGGTCTGGATTCTTTCCAGAAAGTGACAGAAATTCAATTCAAATTTGGTCAAGCAAAAATAGGAAGTTATTGGCTCACATTACTGTAAAGACCAGGGTAAATCTGGCATCTAGGGCCTACAATGATGTTACTAAGTCTTTTTGTTTCTTTCTCTCTTGCTGTCATTCTCTGAATTTTCTCCTTTTTCGCTGTTATCACTCTCAATCTCTTCTCTCTATCTCTGTATAAATTTGCCTCATTCTCTCCTACTGCAGAAATGTTTCCTCTTTGCAGTGTGAAAGGAAAATTGAGGAAGAGAGGTTTGGCCGCAGGGAACTAAAGACTTTCATCATCTCCTGTTCAGCAGCCACAAAAGAAAGAAAGAACTCATATATTAAATATATTCATATGTAGCATCCCATAAAATATTCCAATTGGCCTGGAATGGTAATATGACCACTTCTGTGGCCAGAAGGGTAGGTTTCTATGATTGAACACCCCACCCAAACTATATGAAATTGGGTATAAATCAGTTCTCCAAGGAAAGGGAGATGCTGTTACAAGAAGAGATGACTGGATGCTGAACAGACAACAGATATGTAGTAAAATGCAGTTCATGATATTCATCACTTTTAAGAAACCCAAGTACTAGTGCTCTAGGATGTCCTCTTCTGACATC